>NW_028074020.1:48517-244957 GCF_014824575.4 Sturnira hondurensis | reverse complement strand
ATAAATTTTTGAAGTGTTTGTTCTATGTCTGTGAAATATGCCATTGGTACTTTAATAGGTATTGCATTGAATCTGTAAATTGCTTTGGGTAGTATGGACATTTTGATGATGTTAATTCTTCCAATCCATGAACACGGTATACGTCTCCATTTGTTTGTGTCTTCCTTGATTTCTGTCTTCAGTGTTGTGTAATTTTCTGCATACAGGTCTTTAACCTCCTTGGTTAGATTTATTCCCAGATATTTTATTTTTCTTTTTGCTATATCGAATGGGATTTTTTTCTTGATTTCTGCTTCTGCTGATTCATTGTTAGTATACAGAAATGCCTTTGATTTCACCACCAGTATTTTGAACTGTGCATCTGATAGGTTGGGTATCTCTTGGTCGCTTAAAAGTATCAGCTCTGTGACTTTGATTTGTTCTTCTGATTGAACCATTTTTGGTCAGGTCATGCCTGTTATATATGAGGGGCAGACTCTTAGGTGTTCACCAGGGCTGGGCAACCTAGTCTCTGGGTTATGATGCAGTATGTGGGGATGAGGTCAGAGAAGGAACAATGGCACTTGCTCTGCTTGCTTTTGGATTTTAGTACCCTCTGCCGCTTCCCACAAGCTGGTACCTTTTCAATCAGTGCTTTTAGACTTTATTTCCCACTGGGGCCCTGGGTTGTGTGGTCTGTCTCACTGCCTGTTTTTTCCTGGTTTAGCTGCATGTGATTGTGTGACCTTGCTCAGCCCACCCCACCTGTGCTTCTGGGTCTGTCTGCCATTGCCTTTTTCTGCTGTGATCCCTCTCCACAGGCCACTGACTCCACCCCTCTTACTGGTCTGGTTGAATGGTTGTCGAACTTCCATACAGTTCAATTTTCTGTCTGTTCTAGTTGTGTTTTCATTTCAAAATGTTTGTTGTCATTAATTTTGGTTGTGCAAAGAGGCACAGTGTTTCCACCTATGCCTCCATCTTGGCCAGAAGTCCATTTCTCTTTTTTTGATATCTTTAATCTTCCCTTCTTTTTGTTCCTATATTTTGAGGGCTGGTATCTTTCAGTTTTGTCTATTTTTTATGTAACTTTTGACTTGAAAATGAAGAGTTAGTATGAGTTTCTCTGAAGTTGTATGAAACTTCTTGTCCATAATTTTGTCCTTACTGATATTTTGGAGACATTTAAAACTGTCCTGTGTTGAGATTTAGTCAACCTAACACTTTGAATAATTTCTGAAATTAAACATCAAATACTAAAAATTACCACATTTTCAGACCATAAGACACACATAGGTTTTAGAGGAAAATAGGAGAAAAAATTTGAAGCAAAAATGTGGTAAATATTTAATAAACAACATAATATTTCACCAATGTAAATGTAAACAGAACTCAACAGCAGCATTAACAACTATTATTCCTCCCAAATTTGGGAGTGGGGAGTGCATCTTATAGTCCGAAAAGTACGGTATAAGTTCTAAAAGATCGTCATATCTCTTTTACTGTCCTAAGAAGTTGTGATGTTAGTTGTAATCTTCTTGCTATGGAAGTTTCATTTATTTTGTGCCTTTACATCTTCCTCAAATTTCTGGTCTTTAAATTGTTTGGGAACATTCTCTACACTATGAGGTTCACCCTCTTTGCACATTACAGTTTCTCCGGGCTAAATGATTTATACACTAACCACTTATACCTGAAATGCCAGCTGTAATGTAAATGGTTGAGACTAGATGTGAGAGGCCAAGAGATGAACCAAAACCTACCCATGAAGACACAGTAAGTGTGGATCAAGAGCACCTCCTGGACTATGCCTAAAACTGTCAGATTACAAGTGAGGGAGCATAATCATTGTTGTTCTTCCAAGACTAATTTACTATTTCAACAAAAAGCCAAAGAAATTTAGAAAAAATAACTAGTAATATAATGTCTCAGGAAGAGTGCAGATTAAAAGCTACTGGATTTAGTCCCTTGACTGAAATAATTTATTTGGTAAAATAATGTCAGAGTAAACTATATCAGACTTTAGAATCCAGTCAAACTCTTGCAGTATTCATAAGAGTGCTAGATGAGCCCTGGGTGGTGTGACTCAGTGGATTGAATGCCAGCCTGTGAACCAAAGGGTCCCTGGTTGGATTCCCAGTCAGAGCACATGCCTGGGTTGTGGGCCAGGTTCCCAGTAGGGGGTGTGTGAGAGGCAACCACACATTAATATTTCTTTCCCTCTCTTTCTCCCTCCCTTCCCCTGTGTCTAAAATAAATAAATAAAATCTTTTAAAAATCTTTTTTAAAAAGTGTGAGATGAATAAAGAGGCTGGTAAATTGCTCTGAATTTTGGCATTTTTCATACCAGCTACCATTCCTCATCTTCATAACTAGCAGACATGGGAATGATAGACTTCATTCCTGATGTAACTTTCTGGTAGCAGGGTAGGCAAAAGGACTTAGTGCAACAAAACATATGCAAAGAGTTCAACATATTCAAATTGAGCAATGTACAATACCACATTAACAAAGCAAAGGATAAAATAATATGATCTTATCAATAGATTCAGAAAGAAACATTTCATATGATACATCAATTTATTGTTAAAACACTCATAAAATAAGTATAGAAGGAAAGTACCTCAACATAATAAAGGCCATATGTGAGAAACTCTCAACTAATATATTCAATGGTGAAAATGAAATGCTTTTTTTCTAAAATCAGGAACAAGATGCCCACTCTTACTACTCTTATTCAACACAGGTTTGGAAGTCCTAGCCAAAGCTATCAGGTAAGAGAGGGAAACAAAAGGCATCGAAATTGGGATGAAAGTAGAAGTGTCACTTTTAGCAGATGACATGATTCTACACATAGAAAACCCTAAAGACTCCACATAGAAGTATTAGAAACAATAAACAAATACAGTAAAATTGCAGGATAGAAAATCAATGTACAAAATTCACTGCTTTCCTGTATACTAACAATGAAACTTCATTAAAAAGAAATGAAAATAAACCAATTCTTTTTGCAATTGCAACTAAAAGACTTAAATACCTATGAATAAACTAAAGATATAAAGCACCTATATACTGAAAAACTACAACGCATTATTAAAAGACATTGAAAAAAAACAACAAAATGGAAGCATATTCCAGGCTCATGGATTAAAATAATCAACATAGTTAAAATGGCCATATTACCCAACAATATACAGATTTAATGCAATTGCCATCAAAATTCCAATGTCATTTTTAAAGAAATAGAACAAAAATCACCAGATTTGGATGGAATCACAAAAGACCCTGGATAGTCAAAACAATCCTGGGAAAAACAAACAGAGCCAGAGGTTTTACACTACCTGACTTTAAATTATATTACAGTGCTATGATAATCAAAACAGCATGGTATCAGCAGAAGGACAGACACACAGAAAGATAGAACAGAATTGAGAGCCCAGAAATATAACCACAAGGATATGGGCAAATAATTTTGACAAAGGAGTCAAAAACACACAATGGAGAAAAGAAAGCCTCTTCAATAAATGGTGCTAGGAGAATTGGAAAGCAACATGCAAAAGAAGGAAGCTAGATTATAACTTGTCCCTTGTACAAAATTAATTCAAAATGGATCAAAGACCTAAATATAAAATCTGAAAGAATGACTATAAGAAAACCTAGATACTAAATGTATGGATATTAGTAGTGGATAAAATTTTATGAATTTGCCTTCAAATAAGAATATTATGGCAAAATTAAATGAATGAGACTATATAAAACTAAAAAGCTTCCACATAACAAAAAAAGGCAACAAACTGAATGGGGAACGTTGCTTACAATCAGCAGCTCCAACAAGGGGTTAACATCCGAAATATATAAAAAAATCATACAACTCAACATCAAACAAACAAAAATCCAATAAAAAATGGGCAGAGGACATTAACAAACACCTCTCCAAAGAAGACATACAACTGGCCAACAGATATATGAAAATATGTTCAACTTCAATACCTATTAGGGAAATGAAATAAAAAGTACAATGACATACTGCCTCACAACTATTAGAATGGCCATTATCCACAAGACAGGTAATAAGTGTTGGAGATATTGTGGAATAAAAGGAATCCTCATTCACTGCTGGTGGGAATGTAAATTGGTATAGCCACTATGGAAAACAGTGTGGAGGTCCTTTAAGAAGTAAGAATAAGGCTACTGTATGACCCAGCAATCCCTCTTTTGGGTATCTACCAAAAAAATCTTGTAAGCATATATTTGCAAAGATATATGCAACCCTATGTTCATTGAACCATTATTCACAGTGGCCAACATGTGGAGACAAAAAAGTGTGTCCTTTGATAGAAGAGTAGATAAGGAAGTTGTGGTACATTTATACAATGGAATAATACTCAGCCATAAGAAAAGATGAAATGCTTCCATTTCTGACAAATGGATGGATCTAGAGAATATTATGCTAAGCAAATAAGTCAGTCAGAAAATGCTCAAAACCATATGATTTCATTCATGTGTGGGATACAGAACTGAAACCCGTGGACACAAATGAACAACAGCATGGCAGTTACCAGAGGGAAGGGAGTGGGAAGGTAGTAAAGGGTAAACAGGGTCAATTATATGCTGATGGAGAATGATTTGATATTGGGTGCTGGGCACACAATGCAATAATACAGATCATGTATCATAGTAATGTACATGTGAAACCTATATGATGGCATGAGCAAATCACACCACAATAAGTTTAACATAAATAAATGAATAATAAATACAAAACTTGTAGCTTTGTATTTTTTTACAACATAAAAGTATAATATTTCTACATGTAAAGTGATCACAAGTCTAGTTAACAGTCATCATCCTGCCTAGTTAGAATGTTTTTCCTTGTCTTGAGAACTTTTTAAAAATATTTTTTTAATTTAATTGTTTTTGAAGCACAGTTTTCTGTCTATTACTCCCATCCCATCCCACCCCCCGTGCTCCCCACCTCCCTCCCATTTCCACCCTTCTCAGTTGTTGTCCATGTATCGTTTATATTTGTTCCTCTAAATCCCTCCCTTATTTCCCCTGAAATTCCCTCCCCTCTTCCCTCTGGTCACTGTCAGCCTGTTCTCTATTTCAGTGTCTTTGGTTATATTTTGCTTGCTTGTTTGTTTTGTTGTTTACCTTCCTATTAAAGGTGATATCATATGGTATTTGTCCTTCAACACCTGGCTTATGTCACTCAGCATAATGCTTTCCAGTTCCATCCCTGTTGTTGCAAAAGGTAGGAGTTCCTTCTTTCTTTCTGCAGCATAGAATTCCATTGTGTATATGTACCATAGTTTTTTGATCCATTCACTTGCAGATGGGCTCCTAGGTTGCTTCCAACTCTTGGCTATTGTAAATTGTGCTGCTATGAACATTGGGGTGCATATGTTCTTTTGGATTGGTGTTTTAGGGTTCTTAGGATACAATCCTAGCAGTGGAATTGCTGGGTCAAAAGGCAGGTCCAATTTTAGTTTTCTGAGAAAATTCCATACTGTTTCCATAATGGTTGTACCAGTCTGCAATCCCACCAACAGCGGATGAGAAACCCGTTTTCCAACACCGTCTCCAACACCGTCTTAAACACCGTCTCCAACACCGTCTTAAACACCGTCTCCAACATTTGTTAATTATTGCTTTGTTTATGATAGCCATTCTCACCAGTATAAAGTGGTATCTCATTGTGGTTTTAAATCGCATCTCTCTGATAGCAAGCAATATCCAGCATTTTTTCAAGTGTCTCTGGATCCTCTGTATGTCCTCCATGGAGAAGTGTCTGTTCAAGTCCTTTCCCCATTTTCTAATTGGGTTAGTTGTCTTCTTAGACTGAAGATGTGTGAGTTCTTTCTGTATTTTGGAGATTAAAACTGTGTCTGAGGTATCATTGGCAAATATGTTTTCCCATACAGTTGGTTGTCATTTTATTTTAATGCTGTTTTCTTTAGCCGCGCAGCTTTTTATTTTGATGAGATCCCACTTGTTTATTCTTTCCTTTATATTCCTTGCTCTGGGGACATATCAGCAAACAATTTGCTGCGTGGAATATCTGAGATTTTCCTGCCAATGTTCTCCTCTAGGACTTTAATGGTGTCACGGCTTGTATTTAAGTCTTTTATCCACCTTGAATTTACTTTGGTGTATGGTGTAAGTTGGTGCTCGAGGTTCATTTTTTTTGCATGCTGCTGTCCAGTTCTCCCAACACCATTTGTTCAAGAGGCTATCTTTAACCCATTTTATGTTACTGCCCCTTTGTCAAATATTAATTGACTATAGAGTGTTGGGTTTATTTCTGGGCTCTTTGTTCTGTTCCACTGGTCTACGTGCCTGTTTTTATGCCAGGACCAGGCTGTTTTGAATACAGTGGCCTTATAATACAGTTTGATATCAGGTATTGTGATCCCTCCTACTTTGTCCTTCTTTCTCAACATTGCAGCTGCTATTCGGGGTCTTTTATGGTTCCATATAAATTTTGAAGTGTTTGTTTTGTCTGTGAAATATGCCATTGGTACTTTAATAGGTATTGCATTGAATGTGTAAATTGCTTTGGGTAGTATGGACATTGTGGTGATGTTAATTCTTCCAATCCATGAATACGGTATATGTTTCCATTTGTTTGTGTCTTCCTTGATTTCTTTTTTTTTAATTTTTTTTTATTTAATTCTTTTTCATGTACAGCTTTCTGTCTTATATTTCCAACCCTGCCGGCCCCCCGCCCCGTGCTCCCCGCCTCCCTCCCTTTTCCAAACACCACCCTTAGTTATTGTCCATGTGTCCTTTATACTTGTTCATGTGAATCCATTCCCTTTTCCCCTATGATTCTCTCCCCTCTCCCTTCTGGACCCTGTCAGCCTGTTCCATATTTGAGTGTCATTGGTCATATTTTGCTTGCTTGTTTGTTTTGTATAGATCCCTGTTAACGGTGATATCATATGGTATTTGTCTTTCACTGCCTGGCTTATTTCGCTCAGGATAATGCTTTCCAGTTCCATCCATGATCTTGCAAAGAGTAGTAATTCCTTCTTCCTTTCTGCAGCATCGAATTCCATTGTGTACATGTACCATAGTTTTTGATCCAGTCATTGACTGATGGGCATCTAGGTTGCTTCCAGCTCTTGGCTATCGTGAATTGTGCTGCTATGAACATTGGGGTGCATAGGTTATTTTGGATGGGTGTTTTAGGGTTCTTAGGATATACTCCTAAGAGTGGAATTGCTGGGTCAAAAGGCACATTCATTTTTAGTTTTCTTAGAAAATTCCATACTATTTTCCATAGTGGTTTTACCATCTGCAATCCCTCCAACAGTGAACTAGGGTCCCCTTTTCCCCACAACATCTCCAGCACTTATTGTTTGTTTCTTTGTTTATGATAGCCATTCTGCCTGGAGTAAAGTGGTATCTCATTATGGTTTTAATTTGCATCTCTCTGATAACTTGCGATATCGAGCACCTTTTCATGTGTCTCTGGATCCTCTGTATGTCCTCCTTGGAAAAATGTCTGTTCAAGTCCTTTGCCAATTTTTTAATTGGGTTGCTCATCTTCTTTGAGTGGAGTTGAGTGAGTTCTTTGTATATTTTGGAGATTAAACCTTTGTCTGAGGTATCATTGGCAAATATGTTTTCCCATATAGTTCGTTGTCTTTTAATTTTAATGCTGTTTTCTTTAGCTGCGCATAAGCTTTTTATTTTGATGAGATCCCATTTGTTTATTCTTTCCTTTATATCCCTTGCTCTAGGGGACATATCAGTAAAAATATTGCTGCGTGGAATATCTGAGATTTTCTTGCCAATGTTCTCCTCTAGGGCTTTAATGGTTTCACGGCTCATATTTAAGTCTTTTATCCACCTTGAATTTATTTTGGTGTATGGTGTAAGTGGGTACTCAAGTTGCATGTTTTTGCATGTACCTGTCCAGTTCTCCCAACACCATTTGTTGAAAAGGCTGTCTTTACTCCTTTTTATGTTATTGCCTTCTTCATCAAATATTAATTGACTGTAGAGAGTCGGGTTTCTTTCTGGATTCTCTGTTCTATTCCATTGGTCTATGTGCCTGTTTTTGTGCCAGTACCGGGCTCTTTTGATAAGAGTGGCCTTGTAATAGAGTTTGATATCAGGTATTGTGATCCCCCCTACTTTGTTCTTCTTTCTCAGAATTGCAGCTGCTATTAGGGGTCTTTCATGGTTCCATATAAATTTTTGAAGTGTTTGTTTTGTCTGTGAAATATGCCATTGGTACTTTAATAGGTATTGCATTGAATGTGTAAATTGCTTTGGGTAGTACGGACATTTCGGTGATGTTAATTCCTCCAATCCATGAACATGGTATATGTTTCCATTTGTTTGTGTCTTCCTTGACTTCTTTCTTCAGTGTTGTGTAGTTTTCTGCATACATGTCTTTTACCTCCTTGGTTAGGTTTATTCCCAGATATTTTATTTTTGTTTTTGCTATACAGAGTGGGATTTTTTCTTGATTTCTGCTTCTGCTGCTTCATTGTTGGTATACAAAAATGTCTTTGATTTCTAGATATGGACTTTGTATCCCACTGTTTTGCCAAATTCGTTTATTAGTTCCAGCAGTTTTTTGGTAGAGGCTATAGGGTTTCCCATGTACACTATCATGTCATCTGCAAACAATGACAGTTTTGTTTTCCCCTATCCAATTTGGATGCCTTTTATTTTATTTTCTTGTCTGATTGCTGTGGCTAGAACTTCTAATACTATATTGAATAGATGTGTTGAAATTGGGCAACCTTGTCGTGTTCCTGATCTTAGTGGGAAAGCTTTTAGTTTTTCCCATTGTGTATGATGTTGGCTGTAGGTCTTTCCTATATGGCCTTTATTATATTGAGGAATGCTCCCTCCATTCCCATTTTTCTGAGTACCTTTATCATAAATGGGTGTTGAAACTTATCAAAAGCTTTTTCCGCGTCTATTGATATGACCATGTGGTTTTTGTCCTTGCTTTTGTTTATGTGGTGAATTACATTTACTGATTTGCATATATTGAACCATCCTTGCATCCCTGGGATGAATCCCACTTGGGATTTCCCTCTCAGGACTGACTTCACTGTGTCCCATAGGTTTTGAGTTGTTGTGAGGTCATTTTCATTTGTTTCCAGAAGCTATTTGATTTCTTCCCTAATTTCAGTCTTGACCCATTCATTGTTTAATAGCATACCATTAAGTCTCCATGCTTTTGGGTGTTTAGGGTTTTTTTCTTTGCGTTTGGTTTTTAACTTCACGCCCTTGTGATCAGAGAACATGCTTGGTTTTATTTCAATCTTCTTGAATTTGTTGAGGCTCGTTTTGTGTCCTATCCTGTGGTCTATCTTTGAAAATGTTCCATGTGCATTTGAAAAGCATGTGTATTTAGCTTCTTTGGGATGAAGGGCTCTATATATATATCAGTCAGGTCCATTTCATCAAGGGTGTTGTTTAGTGCAGCTATATATTTGTTGATATTTTGTTTGGAAGACCTGTCCATTTTTGACATTGGAGTGTTAAAGTCCTCTGCTATAATTGTGTTGCTGTCAATACCTTTCTTGAACTCTTCTAGGATTTTTCTTATATATTTGGGTGCTCCTATGTTGGGTGCATATATACTTATGATGTTAATGTCTTCTTGGTGGATTCTCCCCTTGAGTATTATGAAGTGACCTTCTGGGTCTCTCTTTATGGCCCTTTTTTTGAAGTCTATTTTGTCTGATATGAGAATTGCTACCCTGGCTTTTTTTCTTGGGTATTTGCTTGGAAATTTCTTTTCTATCCTTTCACTTTCAGTCTGTGATGGTCTTTTGTCCTGAGGTGGGTCTCCTGTAGGCAGCATATCTGTGGGTCATGCTTTCTTATCCATTCAGCTACTCTATCTTTTGATTGGAGCATGTAATCCATTTACATTTAAGGTTAGTATTGAAAGGTACTTATTCATTGATATTTTTGTACCAGAGTTCCTCTCTGTGTCTCTCTTTTCTTTCCTTTCCTTAAAGCACTATTTTTAGTAACTCTTGTAAAGCTGGTTTGGTGAAGGCATATACTTTTAGACTTCTTTTGTCTTGGAAACTCTTTATTTGGCCTTCTATCTTGACTGAGAGCCTTGCTGTGTACAGTAGCCTTGGTTGTATGCCTCTGGTTCTCATTACTTCAAATATTTCTTTCCATTCTCTTCTTGCTTGGAGTGTTTCCATTGAGAAGTCAGCAGCTAACCTTATTGGGGCTTCCTTGTATGTTACTTCCTTTTTCTCCCTTGCTGCATTTAAGATTCTCTCTTTGTCTTGGAATTTTGCCATTTTAATGATGATGTGTCTTGAAGTGGGCCTCTTTCGGTTCTTCTTGAATGGGACTCTCTGTGACTCCTGGATTAGTGTAACTTTTTCTCTCATCAAATTAGGAAATTTTTCCATTATTACTCTTTCAAATAGGTTTTCTATCCCTCGTTCCTCCTCCTCTTCTTCTGGTATTCCTATTATTCGGATATTATTATGTTTCATATTATCTTGCATTTCTCTTAATCCCTCTTCATTCTTTTTGAGCCTTGTTTCCCTTTCTTGCTCTTAGTGGGAGATTCTTTTTACTGTGTCCTCCAACTCACTGATGCGGACTTCTGCCTCATCAATCCTGCTTTTCATTCCTTCTACTGTGTTCTTCAGTTCTGAAATTGTATTCTTCCTTTCCTCTTTGACTTTGCTGCTTGTTTCTATTTCCTTTTCCATGTTTATATAGTTTGTGCAGAGCTCATTGTAGCTCCCCTCTAGTTTCTGGTAGCTCATTGTGAGCTCTTTGAATTTCCTGATGACTAGTGCTTTGAATTCAATATCTAATAGCTGACTTGCCTCTCTTTCGTCTAACATTATTTCTGAGACTTCCACCTTTTATTTCATTTGGGGATTGTTTCTTTGTCTTCCCATTGTTTATGAGACTCTTCTTATTAGCCTCAGCTTCTTAAATCGATCTGTTCTGACTCCCTGGGT
This sequence comes from Sturnira hondurensis, assembly GCF_014824575.4. Classification (NCBI taxonomy): domain Eukaryota; kingdom Metazoa; phylum Chordata; class Mammalia; order Chiroptera; family Phyllostomidae; genus Sturnira; species Sturnira hondurensis. The sequence goes on along the minus strand of NW_028074020.1, from coordinate 233,999 downwards.
TTATGGTGTGAACTTCTGTGGTAGAACACCTGTGAAATCAGTGGTGCAGTCTCCTGCAGGTATCTTGGTTTTGTCCACTTCCACCTACTCCTTTCTTTGTGTGTGTGTGATCAGCTGGAGGGGGAGACAAAATGGTTTATGACAGCAGCAGTGTACTTTATGATATTTACAGTCACAGCTGGTAGAGAAGTGATAGTAGATCTTTAGGCTCTATACAGTGTTAAGTGTAATCTTCAACCCAATTTGCCACTTTTAAGAAAGGATAGACCAAAGATAAGTCTCTTGCTGGGGAGGGAAGGCATGTGAGTTGTATCTAGAAAGCAGTGAGGTTGCAGGTGGTCAGATTCTGAGGTAAGGTGAGAGTAAAGAATAGTAAATAGGCATAGCATGTGAGCAAGTAGAGTTAATCACTGCAGTAATAGAATTCAGGAACCTGTATGGTGGGCTAAGAGCCAAGAGATGTGTTGTGAAGTATTTACAGTGGTATAGAAAGCAACAAACAAACAAACACAAAAAAGGGCAGGAGAAGTGAGGAAAAAGCAATAAGTTTGGAATGAAAGGAAGAAGGACTAAAACAGGAAAAAAAGAAAGGAGAGGAACAAAGTACTGAAAGATACAGCAACAATAAAATTTAAAAAGTATACGATTACTGAAAAAAAAAGTTTTAAAATAGTCCAAAAAATGTAAAAAATAGTTAAAAAAACCAAAAAACAAAAACAAAAAAAACCCCTCCTTTGTTGGTTTCAAACTGTCCAACCCGTTTTTTCTGATTTCGACAGGACTTCTCTGTGGGCTGGGTTGTAGGCCCAGGTGCACTCCCACACGCCAGCCAGGCTATCATACTGGGGTGCCGTGCCTGCCTACATGACAGGCTGCCTGGGTCCCACGGGATCTGGCACTGGTCCTTCCTATTCCTCTAACTGGGTGCAAAGCAAGTCAAGCTGCCTTCACAGGAGAACACCTCAATCCACTTTCCAATAAAAACTTCTCCAGAATGCCTGCCTCTCAGCCCAGCCCAATCCCCAACACAACCGGTTAGGACAATGCTCCTCTCAAATTTCCTGGGCTGTCGGGCTGGTTGGCTGGCGACCACAGAGATCGCAACTGAACATGGCCCCCTGCCCTTGCCACCCTCCCTGCAAACCTAGGCAGACAGGTCTCCGCCACCCAGCTCCACCTAGATGGGGAAGGACCCAGCCAGCTGTCTTCCAAGGACCCAGCAGCCGTCCCAAGGCTCCACTGAGGTTCCGGGCTCCCGATGAGTCCTCCGTGGCACTGGTGCAGATGGAAGCCTCTACACCCCTAATGCAGCATCAGCGGTGGCTCCGAGGTGTTATGAGTTGGCTGAGGGCAGCTGGCCCTGCCGCTGTGGCACAGGTGCGGAGCTCCTGATGAGTCCTCTGTGGCAGACAGAGGGGCAGACTGCCCCTGTCCTGGGTGCAGTCGGAAGCCTCTGAGCCCCCACTGCTGTGGCAGCCGGGGCTCCAAGGTCTTTATGCGCCGGCCAAGAGCCACCGTCCTCACCCTTGACTTTACTCATGGGTGCCGGGCTCCCGATGAGTCCTCCGTGGCAGACGCCCCTGTTGCTGGGCCAAACAGAAGCCTCTGGGTCCTGACCGCTTAGGCAGCCACAGCTCAGGGCCATTATGCGCCAGCCCAGGGCTGCCGCCCACCCGGCTGCCTCTGTCCTTACTCACGTCCCTGAGACCCTACCAGCCTGTAGCTGTCTGGTCCATCACTATCTCTGGTCTCTTATTTTCATAAATGCTGGGGAATTGTTGGTTGGGGAATTGATTGCACTGTTCCTCAGTATTTCTGCCAGGATTTTCTCCCAGGGGTACGAGAACTGGAGTTGCTCCTTCCTACACTGCCGCCATTTTCCCAGATAGTTTTGTAGCTTTGTATTTTGATACGCCTGGTGGATCATTAAGGACAAACACATGTGGCCATTATGTCAATTTCCTCATACTGAAATGATTTGCCAGGTAGCATCTGTTGAAAGAATTCAAAGAAATCAAACATATTGTATGCTTTCTCTTCTCATTTTTGCATCCAAAAAAATTTCTGCAGGGTCACAGGCTAATTGTAGGAATCATGGAATGTAGACTTTAATAACCATTCAAGAGAAACATTATAATCTTTACAAAAATAGTTTGGAAAGTCACTAACAAAATGCAAAATTACACCATTCAAAAGTGATGGTGGAAAAGGTTCTTTTCCTTGTTCTTGATCTCAGTGGCAAAGCTTTTAATTTTTCACCAGTGAGTGTGATGTTAGCTGTGGGTTTATCATAAATGCTATTCACCATGCTAAGGAATAAAGGACCCATGGACAAAGCCAAAAAAGGGTAAGGGGAGCATGGTGGGGGAGGGCGGAATGCAAACAGCTGTACCTGAACAACAATAAAAGAATAACAATAAAACAATAAGCAACAAAAAGAACAAAAAAGCTGTTCTTTTTTATTCTGCTATTCAACATTATCCTGGAAGTCCTTGCCAAATGAATTAGAAAAAGAAAAAGAAAATTGGGAAAGAAGACATAAACTCTCCATATTTTCAGATGTCATGATTCTGTATATTCTGTGGAAACCACCGAAATCCACAAGAATACTATAAGAGTTATTGAATAAAGTCAATGAAATTTCAGGGTACAAAAATCAGTTATGTTTCTATACCATCAATGAACAATCTGAAAAAGAAAATTACGAAAATGATTTTGTTTACAATAGTAGAAAAAATTACAGGAATCAAAGCAGTATATTACAAGCATAAGTATAGGTATATGGACTAATGGAATAGGCTTGAGAGTCTACAAATAAACCCTAACATCTATGGGCAATTGATTTTTGACAATAATTCCAAGATAATTTAATGCGGAAAGAATAGTCTCTTCAACAAATCCTATTAGACATCTGGATAACTACACATAGAAAAAAGAAGTTGAACCCCCCACCTCATTCAATACAGTCTAACTCATAAAGGAACAATGATCTATTATAAAAGTTAACTATGAAAGTATTTGAAAATATAGGGCTAAACCATCATGATTTTGGATTTGGCAATGGATTTTTAGATTTGACATTGAAAGCACAAACAGCAAAAGAAAAAAATGGCTAAATTGGATTTCATCAAGATTAAAAACTTTTGCGCATCAGAACACATTACTAGGAATATAAAAAAGTAACCTACAAAATTGGAGAAATATTTACAAATAATATATCTCATAAGGCTTAGTATGGGGAATAGATAAAGAACTCTTACAACTCAACATAAAGAAGACAACTGAATTAAAAATGGGTAAAGGATTTGAATAACCATTTCTACAAACAAGGTATAAAAACGTTCAAGACGCACACAGAAAGATGCTCATCATTGGTCATTAAGAAAATGCAAATCAAATTAAAGAAGATGGCATCGGAGTAGGAGGGAGCAGATTCCACTTCCCCTTACACATGGGAGGAAAACCTCGCCAATCTATGGAGGAACAGAGCAAACAGCCAACAGTACCCCAGCTTATATGAAAATAAGAGGCCAAAAATTGTAGCAGACACTGAAAACCAAGATGGTAAGGAGAGTACTTCAGGAGAATAAGGTCCCAGGGACCATCGTGGGGACCAGGGCTGCTGTAGCCCCAGGCCTGATGCAGGGTGCTGTAGCTGGGTCTACCACTGACTCCTTGGAAGTGGTGAGCCTACCACAGAGTCCTTGGGAGAGAGCCAGGATAACTGCTCTCTCCCTCCCCGGCCAAAGAAGGTTTAAGCAGCACTGAGAGAGACCTGGTTGCCTGAAGTTACAGAGAGGGGAATAAGCACAAAGAGGCAAACACACAGGGAGTGTGATCAGCCACGGGGTCTGTGGTTGCTAGCTTGAAAGAGTTGAGAGTCATGCAGTAATGGGTCCTGACCCCGATAGTCACTGGTCTGGCTGGAGAATTGGGCTATAAAGAGCAGCAGGCTTGAGTAGGAGGAATTTCTCAAAAAGAAAAACTGTTCGGAAAATTCTCCTGCAACAGCCGCTTGGCCTACTGCCCTCCCAGCTGGGAAGCAATCCCCAGGTTGTGTGGAAGGTTGTAGGAAAGGCTGTGCACAGAAGACCGTGGGGAAGACCCATAGCACTGGGAAGGGACACATGCCCGCACACCAGCCCACAGAGGTAAACCTGGGGAAAGAGCCTCTGAGGAAGACCTGGATCCCACACCCAAGGGGCCAGAGAGAGGTGCCAGACTAGGGAGAGTATGCACAAGACTGGTTGAGTACACATGGGAAGGGAGAAAAGCCATACCAATTGCCCCTCAGCCTGCTGCAGCCAGACCAGAAAAACCAGTTCGACCAGTTTTAAACCAACAGTAGGTGGGGGTTTTTTTTTTGGGGGGGGTGCTTTTTTTAAAGTAATCTTTTATTTTTTTAATTTTTATTATTTTATCTTTCAGTACCTTTTTCCTCCCTTTCATTCTTTCTTGTTTTATTCCTTCTTCCTTTCTCTCCAATTTTATCTCTTCTTCCTCCCTTTTTCTCCTTTTTTTAAATACACCAAGTGAGACAAAAAAATCCTTGAACTGTGAAAGGACCAGAGTTGGACCCAGGAGGGAGCATGCCAACAGCTGAGACAGTGAGACAAATTTCACTTTGCTATTGAAGAGAAACTACAAATTACTGCATATTTATATTATTATTTTTCATTATTCTTACATCTTTTATTTTAGATAAAATAGTGTTTTTGTATCTATCTTCTTTCTGTATAGCCTTCTTTGCTTGGCTGGTTATATTGTATCATTTGACAGGTTTCTCCTGTTCTCTCTTTCACAGTGTATTGCTAATTTACTGTCCTTCATGTCACCTGTGTTCCTTTAGCACAGTATTCAAAGTCCTATACCTCCTATTCATGTTATCCAGATCACATAGATTCTGTCATATGATTGCTGCTCTAATATTTTTGTAAATAATAGCTGTTCCATACAATTGTAAATACTTCACAAAACCCCTCCCGGATCTTAGCCCACTTCACAGTTTCCTGAATTCTATTACTGTAGTGGTTAACTATTCTCTCACACACTACACCTACTTACTATACTTTCATCTTACCTCAGAATTTGACCTCCCACAACCTCACTGCTTTCTAGATCCAACTCACAATCCTTCCCTCCCCAACAACAGTCTTATCTTCTTTCCATCCTTACTTAAAAGTGGCTAGTTGAGTTGAAGATTATGGTTAACACTATACATAGCCAAAGGATCTCCTACCTCTTCTCTACTGACTGCTACTGTAAATATCATAGAATACTCTCCTACTGTCTTAAACCACTTTGCCTTCCCCTCCAACTGATTACAAAAAAGAGTAGGTGGAAGCAGTGAACACCACGATATGCACTGGAAGAGGAAACTCAACAACAAAGGAGCCACTAACAGATAACAACAGAAGATGAAGGAGGGATTGGAAACCACACAAACCTCAACCCAGGACCTATCTGGAAATACAACTAAATACTGGAGAAACTACCCAGTACAAACAACTGAATAAGAGCAAAAGATAATCCTAAAAATCTTGTACACACACAAAAACTAGCTTCAACACAACTTGCTCTCACAAGCACAACAAAATAAAAGAGGTGGTGGACAGAGTGACCCTCAGTAAACCAACTGATGGGAAGGACTCAACAAAGAAAGACCCGAACACAATCAAAACCCAAAGACAAAAACAGAGCCAATATACATGACAGCCCAAGACCAGTGAGCTGAGATCAAGGAGACTACACCACTGACTCTCACATGTATTCTACCACAGAAATTCACACCATAAACCCAGGGAGCCAGAACAGATCAATTTAAGAAGCTGAAGCTAACAAGAAGAGTCTCACAAATAATGGAAAGACAAAGAAACAGTCCCCAAATGAAAAAAAAAAGGAGGAAGTCTCAGAAAAAATGAAGAGGGATTAAGAGAAATGCAGGGTAATATGAAACATAATAATATCCATATAATAGGCATACCAGGAGGAAAAGAAGAATAACAAGGGCTAGAGAACCTATTTGAAAAAGTAATGATGGAAAACTTCCCTAATTTGATGAGGGAAAATGTCACACAAAGCCAGGAAACACAGAGAGTCCCAATCAAGAGGAACCCAAAGAGGCCCACTTCAAGACATATCATCATGAAAATGGCAAAATTCCAACACAAAGAGAGAATCCTAAAGGCAGCAATGGAGAAACAGGAAGTAACATACCAAGGAGCCTTTATAAAGTTAGCTGCTGATTTCTCAATGGAAACACTCAAAGCCAGAAGAGAATGGCAAGAAATATCCCAAGTAATGACAACCGGAGACCTACAATCAAGGCTAATTTACCCAGGAGGGCTGTAAATCAAGATAGAAGGCCAAATAAAGAGCTTCCAAGACAAAAGGAGTGTAAAAAAAATACACCTCTTCCAAACCAGCTCTGCAAGACGGGCTAAAGGGACTGCTCTAAGGAAAGGAAGGAAAAGAGAAAAACAGAGAGGAACACAGGTACAAAAATGGCAATGAATAAGTAGCTATCAATAATAACATTAAATGTAAATAGATTAAATGCTACAATCAAAAGACATAGAATAGCTGAATGGATAAGAAAACATGACCCACACATATGCTGCCTACAAGAGACCAAACTCAGGAAAAAACATCTACACACACTGCAAGTGAAGGGACGGAAACTATTTTTCCAAGCAAACGGACAGGGAAAAAAAGCTGGGGTAGCAATACTCATATCAGACAAAATAAACTTCAGAAAAAACAGGGCCATAAAGAAGGACCCAGAAAGTCACTTTATGATACTCAAAGGAAGAATACAAAAAGAAGACATAAACATTGTAAATATATATGCACTCAATGTAGGAGCACCCAAATATATAAGAAAAATCCTAGAAGACTTCAAGAAAGATATTGACAGCAACACAATTATAGTAGGGGATTTTAACACCCCATTGTAAAAAATGGACAGATCTTCCAAACAAAATATCAACAAAGATATTGTGGCATGGAACAATGCCCTAGATGAAATGGACTTAACTGATATATATAGAGCCTTCCATCCCCAAAAAGCTAAACACAGATTCTTTTCAAATGCATATGGAACATTTTGAAAGATAGACCATATGATAGGACACAAAATGAGCCTGAACAAATTCAAAAAAAATTGAAATAATACCAAGCATTTTCTCTGACCACAAGGGACTGAAACTGGAAACCAACCCCAAAGTAAAAAGCCCAAAACACTCAAAATCATGGAGATTGAATGGCATGCTATTAAACAATGAATGGGTCAAGAATGAAATTAGGGAAGAAATCAAAAAGTTTTGGGAAACAAATGAAAACAAACTAATGAAAACCCAAAACTTATGGGACACAGCAAAGGCAGTATTGAGAGGGAAGTTCATAGCAATACAGGCCTACCTAAAAAAGATAGAAACATTTCAAACAAACAACCTAACCCTATGCCTACAAGAACTTGAGGAACAACAACAAAGACAGACCAGAGCAAGTAGAAGGAAGGTAATAACCAAGATCAGAGCACAATTAAATGATAGATAGACCAACAGTACAATTTTAAAAATCAATTATTCCAGGAGCTGTTTTTTTTAAAAGATAAACAAAAGAGACAAGCCTTAAAGGAGGCTTCCTTGAATAAGAATTAAATAAATAAATTAATTAAATAAATAAAAATAAATGCTCGAAATATCCAACAACAACAACAAGAACAAAAAAAGAAGGCTCATCAGGAGATGGCTGCCAATCAGGACAAAGGATTTTGCTTCCCTCCACATGCCGGAGAAAAACTGGGCTGACCTGCAAAGGCGTGCAGCGGATACTCAACAGGGACCCAGCATATAGGAAGGCAGGACTCCAGAAAGTGTAGCAGAAACTGAATGACCAGAGGTTGAGGAGAGAAGACCACCACAGATCAACAAGGTAGAGGGAGCAGCGCAGAGGCTGCAGGCCTTCCGCTGGGCTGCACCAGGGCCCTGGCTTGGTCGCCCTGGTCTCTGAGAGCCCAGGGTGGGCAACAACAACCCTGGGAGAGATCTAGTCACCAGCACCATCCCTATCCAGCAGGGCACAGATTGGGAAACACCAGGAGGGATTGGTTTGCCTGGAGTGGCAGAGAGAGGAGTGGGCATTGGGAAGCAACCAGAGAGCTCTGATAACCAATGGAGTCAGGCTACGGTTGCCAGCTCGGGAGAACTGAGAGTTCCCTGTGTGTCCCCTGTAGCATGGGGCCTGAGCTGGCTCTGCCACAGTCTCAGGGAGTCTTGGCTGCTAGCAAGGCCCCTGGAAGAGAGCCAGTCTCCAGCTCCCTCCCTACCCAGCTGGGCACAGACTGAAAAATACCAAGAGTCAGGCCTTGGTTGCCAGCTTGGGAGAATTGTGAGTTGCCCTGTGTGTTCTACCAAAGCACTGGGAAAGGTCCGTGCCCAAGGCAGCGAGACCAGGAAAGCCTGGCTGGGAGCGTGCGCCCTCACGCCAGGCCAGGGCTGGGATGCCTGGGGAAAAATCTGCTCTCAGTGGGGCACTGGAGAGTAGCACCAGTCTGGATATTCCGAGGGCACTGGTGAGACCAGCTGAATTCACCGAGAAGCGAGAAAGACCACACTAATAGCCTCTCAGGCTGCTGCAGCTAGTGAGACCAGAAGAAAAGGTTTGGCCAGCTGGAAACCAACAAGTGGAGTAGGTGGAACTAGAGAACACCAAGATACCTGCAGGAGACTGCACCACTGAATTTCACAGGTATCCTGCCACAGAAGTTCACATCATAAACCCAGGGAACCAGAACAGATCAATTTAAGAAGCTGAGGCCAACAAGAAGAGCATCACAAACTATAGGAAGACAAAGAAACAATCCCCAAATGAAAGAAAAGGAGGAAGTCTCAGAAAGACTGTTAGATGAAATAGAGGCAAGTCAACTATCAGATATTGAATTCAAAACACTGCTTATCAGGAAATTCAAAGAGCTTACAATGAGCTACCAGAAACTACAGGGGAGCTACAATGAACTCTCCGCAAACTATACCAACATGAAAAAGGAAATAGAAACCATCAGCAAGGGCCAAGAGGAAATGAAGAATACAATTTCTGAACTGAAGAACACAGTAATAAGTATGAAGAGTAGGATCGATAAGTCGGAAGACCGCATAAGCGATATCGAAGACAGGGTACAAAGAATCTCCCAGATGGACCAAATCATGGAAAAGAGAATCAGAAAAAATGAGGAGAGTTTAAGAGGAATAAAAGACAACATGAAACATAATAATATCTGAAGAATAGGAATACCAGAAGGAGAAGATGAAGAAAAAGGGATAGAAAACCTACTTGAAAGAGTAATAATGGAAAATTTCCCTAAGTTGAGGAGAGAGAAAGTCACACGAATCCAGGAATCGCAGAGATTGCCAGGCAGGTGGAACCCAAAGAGGCCTACTGCAAGACACATCATCATTAAAATGGCAAACCTTCAAGACAAAGAGAGAATCCTAAAGGCAGCAAGGGAGAAAAAGGAAGTAACATACAAGGGGGTCCCAATAAGGTTGGCTACTGACTTCTCAATGGAAACATTCCAAGCAAGAAGAGAATGGCAAGAAATATTCCAAGTAATGAGAAACAGAGGCCTACAACCAAGACTACTTTACCCAGGAAGGCTCTCAATCAAGATAGAAGGCCAAATAAAGAGCTTCCAAAACAAAAGAAGTCTAAAAGAATATCCCTGCACCAAACCAGCTCTACAAGAATTACTAAAAGGGCTGCTTTAAGGAAAGGAAGGAAAAGAGAGAGACGGAGAGGAACGCAGGTACACAAATGGCAATGATTTAGTACCTTTCAATAATAACCTTAAACGTAAATGGATTAAATGCACCAATTAAAAGACAGAATAGCTGAATGGATAAGAAAGCATGACCCACACATATGCTGCCTACAAGAGACCCACCTCAGGTCAAAAGACCATCGCAGACTGAAAGTGAAAGGATGGAAAGAAATTTTCCAAGCAAATGGACAAGAAACAAAAGTCGGGGTAGCAATTCTCATATCAGAAAAATAGACTTCAAAAAAAGAGCCATAAAGAGAGACCCAGAGGTCACTTCATAATATTCAAGGGGAGAATCCACCAAGAAGACATTAACATCGTAAATATATATGCACCCAACATAGGAGCGCCCAAATATATAAAGAAAATTCTGGAGAACCTCAAGAAAGATATTGACAGCAACACAATTATAGTAGGGGATTTTAACACCCCACTGTCTAAAATGGACAAATCTTCCAAACAAAATACCAACAAAGATATTGCAGCATTAAACAACACCCTAGATGGAATGGGCCTAATTGATATATACAGAGCCCTCCATCACAAAGAAGCTAAATACACATTCTTTTAAAATGCACATGGAACATTTTCAAAGATACATCACATGATAGGACACAAAACAAGTCTCAATAAATTCAGAAAAATAGAAATCATACCAAGCATTTTCTCTGATCACAAGGAACTCAAATCGGAAACCAACCCCACCGGAAAAAAATCAAAACATCCAAAAGCATAGAGACTGAATGGTATGCTATTAAACAATGAATGGGTCAAGATTGAAATTAGGGATGAAATCAAAAAGCTTCTGGAAACAAATGAAAATGACCTCACAACAACCCAAAACTTATGGGACACGGCGAAGGCAGTCCCGAGAGGGAAGTTCATAGCAATACAGGCTTACCTAAAGAAGATGGAAACATTTCAAACAAACAACCTAACCCGACACCTGCAAGAACTGGAGGAACAACAACAAAGACAGCCCAGAGCAAGTAGAAGGAAGGAAATAACCAAGATCAGAGCAGAATTAAATGACATAGAGACTAAAAGCACACTTGTAAGGATCAATGAATCCAGGAGTTGGTTTTTTGAAGAGATAAACAAAATAGACAAATCTTTAAGTAGGCTCATCAAGAAAAGAAGAGAGAGGACCCAAATAAACACAATCAGAAATGAAAGGAGAGTTTACAACTGATACTACAGAAATAGAAGGGATTGTGAGAAATTACTATGAAGAACTGTATGCCAAGAAGTTTGAAAACCTAGGTGAAATGGACAAATTTCTAGAAAAATATAATCTTCCAAAACTCAATGAAAAAGAAGCAGAAAACCAGAACAGGCCAATAACAGCAAATGAAATTGAAGAAGTAATAAAAAAATAAAAAACTCCCATCAAACAAAAGCCCTGGACCAGGTGGTTTCACAGGAGAATTCTACAAAGCTTTTAAGGAATAGCTAACCCCCATTCTTCTCAGACTATTCCAAAAAATCCAAAAGGAGGGAAAACTCCCCAACCCTTTTTATGAAGCCAGCATCACCCTAATTCCAAAGCCAGATAGAGACACAACAAGGAAAGAAAACTTCAGGCCAATATCGCTGATGAACATAGACACTAAAGTCCTCAATAAAATATTAGCAAATCGCATCCAACAATACATCAAAAAGATCATACACCATGACCAAGTGGAATTCATCCCAGGGATGCAAGGATGGTTCAATATCCACACATCAGTAAGTGTAATACACCACATAAACAAAAGCAAAGACAAAAACCACATGGTCATATCAATAGATGAGGAAAAAGCTTTTGATAAGGTACAACACCCATTTAGGATAAACGTACTCAGAAAAATGAGAATAGAGGGAGCATTCCTCAATATAATAGGGGCCATATATGGAAGACCTACAGCCAACATCATAATCAATGGGCAAAAGCTTAAATCTTTTCCACTAAGATCAGGAACAATACAAGGTTGCCCACCTTCACCACTTCTATTGAATAGAGTATTAGAAGTTCTAGCCACAGCGTTCAGACAAAAAAAGGAAACAAAAGGCATCCAAATCAGAAAGAAGGAATCAAAACTGGCATTGTTTGCAGATGACATGATAGTGTACATGGAAAATCCTATAGCCTCTACTAAAAAACTGCTCGAACTAATAAATGAATTTGGCAAAACAGTGGGATACAAAGTCAATATCCAGAAATCAAAGGCATTTTTGTATACCAACAATGAAGCAGCAGAAGCAGAAATCAAGAAAATATCCCATTCGATATAGCAAAAACAAAAATAAAATATCTGGGAATAAACCTAAGCAAGGAGGTAAAAGATCTGTATAGAGAAAACTACACAACACTGAAGAAAGAAATCAAGGAAGATACAAACAAATGGAAACACATACCGTATTCATGGATTGGAAGAATTAACATCATCAAAATGGCCATGCTACCCAAAGCAATTTACAGATTTAATGCAATACCTATTAAAGTGCCAATGGCATATTTCACAGACATAGAACAAACACTTCAAAAATTTATATGGAAGCATAAAAGACCCCGAATAACAGCTGGAATTTTGAGAAAGAAGAACAAAGTAGGAGGGATCACAATACCTGATATCAAACTCTATTACAAGGCCACTGTCATCAAAACAGCCTGGTACTGGCATAAAACAGGCACATAGATCAATGGAATAGAACAGAGAGCCCAGAAATAAACCCACCTCTCTACAGTCAATTAATATTCGACAAAGGGGGCAATAACATAAAATGGAGTAAAGACAGCCTTTTCAACAAATGGTGTTGCGAGAACTTGACAGCTACATGCAAAAAATGAAACTTAAGCACCCACTTACACCATACACCAAAATAAATTCAAAGTGGATAAAAGACTTAAATATAAGCCGTGACACCATTAAAGTCCTAGAGTAGAACATTGGCAGGAAAATCTCAGATATTCCACCCAGCAGTATTTTTACTGATATGTCCCGTAGAGCAAGGGACATAAAGGAAAGAATAAACAAATGGTATCTCATCAAACTTAAAAGCTTCTGCATGGCTAAGGAAAACAGTATCAAGATAAAAAGAGAAGCAACAGCATGGGAAAACATATTTGCCAATGATACCTGAGACAAAGTTTTAATCTCCAAAATATACAAAGAACTCACTCGACTCCACTCAAAGAAGATGAGCAGCCCAATTAAAAAATGGGCAAAGGACTTGAACAGATATTTCTCCAAGGAGGACATACTGAGGATCCAGAGACACATGAAAAGATGCTCGATATCACTAGCTATCAGAGAGATGCAAAATAAAACCACAATGAGATACCACTTAACACCAGTCAGAATGGCTATCATAAAGAAAGAAACAAACAACAAGTGCTGGAAAGGTTGTGAGGAAAAGGCAACCCTAGTTCACTGTTGGTGGGATTGCAGACTGGTAAAACCACAATGGAAAACAGTACGGAATTTTCTAAGAAAACTAAAAATGAATGTTCCTTTTGACCCAGCAATCCCATCATTAGCAGTGTATCCTAAGAACCCTAAAACACCCATCCAAAAGAACCTATGCACCCCGATGTTCATAGCAGCACAATTCATGATAGCCAAGAATTGGAAGCAACCTAGATGCCCATCAGTAAATGATTGGATCAAAAAGTATGGTACATTTACACAATGGAATTGTGTAAAGAAGGAGAAGGAGCTCCTACCCTTTGCAACATCATGGATGGAACTGGAAAACATTATGGTGAGCGAAATCAGTCAGGCAGTGAAAGACAAATACCATATGATATCACCATTAACAGGAAGCTGAACAACAAAACAAACAAGCAAGCAAAAAATGACCAATGACACTCAAATATGGAACAGGTTGACAGGGATCAGAGGGGAGAGGGGAGAGATTCATAGGGGAAAAGTGGATGGACTCACATGAACAAGTATAAAGGACACATGGACAATAACTAAGGGTTGGGAGCAGAAATGGGAGGGAGGTGTGTAGCACTGGGCAGGGGGTGGGCAGGGCTGGGAATATAAGACAGAAAACTGTACTTGATCAAGAATTAAATTTAAAAAAGAATATTCCAAATAAAAGATGTTTGGTGTATTCTAAATATATATGTTAAAAGTATAACAGCTTCTGATTAACTTGCAAATGCAACTGATGAGATACCTTGAAAAACAATAAAAATCAGCTGAATTTCAATAAAAAACAACTCTATTACAACTCTGTTGCCTAAAAAACTAACCTGAAATACATCTTTTGTATTTTTTCTTCTCTCACTTGTTTTATTCATTGCGTCAATTAGTCCCATAAATACTTTCTCCAGATTTTATTTTTTTAAGTTTTTATTTATTTGCTTTTACAGAGGGGAATGAAGGGAGAAAGAGAGGGAGAGAAATATCAATGTGTGACAGATACATCTATCGGTTGCCTCTCACAAGCCCCCAACTGGGGACCTGGCCTACAACCCAGGTATGTGCCCTGACTGGGAATTGAACTAGCAACCTTTTGGTTTGCAGGCCAGTACTCAGTTCCCTGAACCACATCAACCAGGGCTAGATTTTTTTATATTGACCTGCTGCTTTCAATTTCCGTTACCTTTAGTTTATATCCTCATTGCCCCTTCCCTAGACAATCACAATATCTCCCTTTTCCTTTTCTTACAATTCATTAGTCCCACTGGAATGAGATTTATCTTCATAATATAAGTCCAAAGATGTTGCTCTGATTCTCAAGAATCTGCACTGCTCAACTTTCTAGCATTGTATTCAAATGTAGACACTTCCATTTGGACACTGTTAATGTCTGTAGTGGTATGTCTCTATTCATATCTTACACTGCCGATTCATGTTTTTTATGTTGTTCAAATACAGTTTTCTGCCTTTTTCCCGAACCCCTCCTCACCACCCTACCCGTACCTCCCTCCCTCCCATGTTCCCACCCCACCCTTGTTGTTTTCCATGTGTCCTTTATAATTGTTCCTGTAAACTTTCACCCTTTCCCCCCATTATCCCCTCCCTTCTCCCCTCTGGTCACTGTCAGCCTGTTCTCAATTTCAATGTCTTTGGTTATATTTGGCTTATTTGTTCTTTTTGGTAATTAGGTTCCAGTTAAAGGTGAGATCATATGTTATTTGTCTTTCATTGCCTGGCTTATTTTACTTAGCATATTGCTCTCCAGTTCCATCCATGCTGTTGCAAAGGGTAGGAGCTCCTTCTTTCTTTCCGCTGTGTAGAATTCCATTGTGTAAATGTACCATAGATTTTTGATACACTCATTTACTGATGGGCATTTAGGTTGCTTCCAGCACCTTGGCTATTGTAAATTGTGCTGCTATGAACAACGGGGTGCATAGGTTCTTTTGGATTGGTGTTTCAGGATTCTTGGGATATAATCCTAGCAGTGGAATTGCCAGGTCAAAAGGCAGTTCCATTTTTAGTTTTCTAAGGAAATTCCATACTGTTTTCCACAGGGGCTGCACCAGTCTATAATCCCCTCAACAGTGCACTAGGGTTCCGTTTTCTCCACAACCTCTCCAACACTTGTTGTTGGTTGCTTTGTTTATGATGACCATTCTGAATGGTGTGAAGTGGTATCTCATTGTGGTTTTAATTTATATCTTTCTGATAGCTAGTGATGCTGAGCATCTTTTCACGTGTCTCTGGGCCCTCTGTATGTCCTCCTTGGAGAAGTGTCTATTCAAGTCTTTTGCTCATTTTTAAATCGGGTTGTTTGTCTTCCTGGAGTGGAGTCATGTAAGTTCTTTATATATTTTGAACATCAAACCCCTGTCTGAGGTATCATTGGAAAATATATTTTCCCATATGGTTGATTCTGTTTTCATTTTAATGCTGTTTCCTTTAGCCATGCAGAAGATTTTTATTTTGACGAGATTCCATTTGTTTATTCTTTCCATTATGTCCCTTGCTGTAGGGGACATTTCAGTGAAAATATTGCTCCATGGAATATCTGAGATTTTCTTCCCTAAGTTCTCCTCTAGGACTTTTATGGTGTCACAGTCTATATTTAAGTCTTTTATCCACCGTGAATTTATTTTTGTGTATGGTATAAGTTGGTGATCATTTTTTTTCTTTTAAAGGGAGTTTGAAAGATTCTTTTTTAAAGATTTTATTTATTTATCTTTAGAGGAGAAGAGAAGGAGAGAGGGAGAGAAATATCAATGTATGGTTGCCTCTCATGCGTCCCCTTCTGGGATCTGGCCTGCAACCCAGGCATGTGCCCTGACTGGGGATTGAACCACGATCTTTTGGTTTGCAGGCCTGTACTCAATCCACTGAGCTACAGCAGCCAGGGCTCAAATTTCATTTTTTCTGCATTTAGCTGTCCAGCTCTCCCAACACCATTTGTTGAAGAGGCTATTTTTGCTTCATTTTATGTTGCTACATGCTTTGTTGAATATCAATTAACCATAGAACCTGGGGTTTATTTCTGGGCTCTCTGTTCTGTTCCATTGGCCCATGTGTCTGTTCTTCTGCCAGTACCAGGCTGTTTTGAATACAGTGGCATCATAATACAGTTTGATATCAGGTATTGTGATCCTTCCTACTTTGCTCTTCTTTCTCAAAATTGCTGCAGCTATTCGGGTCATTTATGGTTCCATATAAAGTTTTGAAGAGCTTATTCTATATCTGTGAATTATGCCATTAGTACTTTAATGGGGATTACCTTGAATTGATAAATTACTTTGGGTAGTATGGCCATTTTGATTATCTTAATTCTTCCAATCCACGAACATGGGATATGTTTCCACTTGTCTTTGTTTTCCTTAATTTCTTTCCTCAGTGTTGTGTAGTTTTCTGAGTACAGGTCTTTTACGCCCTTGGTTAGGTTCATTCCTAGGTATTTTATGTTTCTTGTTGCTATATTGAATGGGATTTTTTCTTGATTTCTGCTTCTGCTGTTTCATTGTTAGTATACAAAAATGCCTTTGATTTCTGGATGCTGACTTTATATCCTGATGTTTTGCCAAATTCATTTATTAGGTCAAGCAGTTTTTGGTGGAGTCTATAGGATTTTCTATGTATAGTGTCATGTCATCTGCAAACAATGGCAGTTTTGTTTCCTCTTTTCCAATTTGTATGTCTTTTATTTCCTTTTCCTTTCCAATTTCTGTGGCTAGGACTTCCAGTCCTATGTTGAATAGAAGTGGTGAAAGTGGGCAATCTTGTCTTATTCTTGACCTTAGTGGGAAAGTTTTTGGTTTTTGCCCATTGAGTATGATGTTGGCTGTAGGTCTCTCGTATATGGCCTTTATTATGTTGAGGTATGCTCCCTCTATTCCCACTTTGCTGAGTGTTTTTAGCATAAATGGGTGTCTTACTTTATCAAATGCTTTTTCTTCATCTATTGATATGATCATTTAATTTTTGTATTTGCTTTTGTTTTTGTGATGTATTACATTTGTTGGTTTGTGAATATTGTACCATCCTTGGATCCCTGGAACAAATCCCACTTAGTATGATCTTTTTAATGTATTGTTGGATGTGGTTTGCCAATATTTTGTTGAGGTTTTTGGAATTCATCAGTGATACTGGCCTGAAGTCTTCTTTCTTTCTTTTATCTTTATCTGGTTTTGGAATTAGAGTGATGCTGGCCTCATAAAAAGAGTTTGGGTGTTTAAGTCCTATTCCCCAGTACAATGGTATTTGAAAGTGAGAGCTTCGGGTACTAATTTGGTTTCTGTGAGGTCATTAAGATGAGGCTCTCTTGATGGGATTAGTGGTCTGATAACAAAAGACACCAAAGAAGTTTTCCTATTCTCTCTCTCTCCCTCTCCCTCTCCCTCTCTCTCTCTCTCTCATCGATCTCTCCCTACCACTACCAAGTTGAGGACACAGTGAGAAGTAGACCTTTCCTTACCTACAATTAAATCAGTCAGTATTTGATCTTGGACTGTCCATCCACCAAAAAAATAATAAAATAAATTTTTGTTATTTAAGCCACCCCATCTATTGCATTTTATAAGCCTGATATAACTAATACATATTTTAATATCAAGATATGAGGTATTGCTGTAACAAACACCTCAAATAATAAGTGTCTTTGGAACTAAATAATGACTAAAGGTGGAAGGATTTTGAGGTGCCTGCTAGAAGTATGGATATGAAGGACACTTCTGTTCAAGTCTCAGATGCAAATGAAGAACATGTTTTTGGAAACTTTGGGAAAGGCAATTTGTGTTACAAGGTGGCAAATAACCTGGGTGAACTATGGTCTACATTTGTGTGAAAGGCAGAAACTATGAGCAATGAAATTAGATATTTAGCTGAAAAGATTTGTAAGCAAAATATTGAAAGTGTATTGGGTTTTTTTTCTGACTGCTTATAGTAAAATGTGAAAGGAGAGAGATGAGTTGAAGAAGAAATTGCTAAGCAAATAGGATAAAAAACTTGAAGGTTTGGAAATTTTTTCAGCCTATTCATAGTGTAATAAAATGAGAAAGCTTGTTCTCAAAAGAACACTTAAGAGTGTGACTGAACAACAATTTGATTTAAAAAATCACGAGTGTGGCTCAGGGACTTAGCCAGCTTAACACAAGCCAGGAATAGAGGTGGAATTATACCAGTGAATACACTGCCTGTTTGAAGTAAAGGACATAGAGGAACTAGGACAGAATTAAAGGGGGATTCAGAAACCATCATTGCTGTCACTCCCTCCACAGACACAGAAAGAAGATTGTTTCCTCCTTGGTTTCAAAAGTAGGGTCACGTGTCTGGTTTCAGTGAGCCAGGAAGACATAACCCCATGCCCCAGGAGTGGGGCCTTCTTGGTAGATAGCCACTTGGGAGAGGTTCATGCAGAGGACAGAAGGAATGTAGTCTTCCCACAAAAACATGGAGGTGGCACTATTTTCCCAATGGGCATGGAGGGCAGAGCATCAAATCAAAGATTACTCTTGGACCTTAAGATCTAATGAAATTTGCCTGGCCAGGTTTTCAACTTGCTTAGGACTCAGCATCCCTTTCTTCCTTTCAAATATTCCCTTTGGGAATGGAAATGTCTAACCTATGTCTTAACTTGTCAGGTTTAACAGTCATAGATAAAAAGGAATTTTACCTCAGGATGAATCATGCCTCTGACTTTCACACATATCTGGTTTAGATAATACTTCAATGAAACTTTGGGCCTTAGACTTTCCAGTTGATGCTGGAATAAGTTAATACTGATGAGATAGAATTAATGGGGTTTTTTACATGTGAAAAGCATCACATTGGGTGGGGCAGAAATGGAATGTTATGGACTGAAAGTTTGTGCCCCTGCAAAATTCATTTGTTAAAACCCTGTCCTCAATGTGATGGTATCTGGAGATGAGATATTTGGAGGTAATTAGGGTTAAATAATATTATTTGGAAGTTAATATAATTTGACCATGTGTGTACTTCGAATTATAAGATAAAGTTTGTGTAGAAAGTTACAGAAATAGTAGAAGTGAGCCAGCTGGATTATGTAGGCTCAGAAAACAAGTTACAGAGGCAGAAGCAAAAGAAGGTCCCTTAGAGCTTAGGAGAGAGAAAGACAAAAGTAACATGCCTGGGGCAGGGAAGAAAAGGTGGAAGGAAAAGGCACAGACATGTTCCCATGAGTGACTACGTATTTTTACACCCTTGTGTTCTTTTTCCAGCACAGAAGTTGGGATTCTCAATAATAAATTCCTAAATATTTCTAACCCTGACTGATGGCTTCTAAAGAAAAGCTCTTTCTCATGGGTGCATTCATACATACACAGGCTGACATCATGGATGTGCAACCTGTGGAATGGCACAGGGCCTCAAGCACAGAAGAGCCCTATGGTTGATTTAAAACTCATCTTCCAGTGTCCTGGAATTCTTAATTTAATGTTAGAATGGCACTTTATAACTAAACTCTACTAACAGTGGAGCACATTTGTGAGCAGAGGAAATATGCACTATATACACATTTACTATTTATTGCCAACCCTTTTGTATATAGCTTTTTTGATGCATCAAAAGTACAGAATGCTGGTGGTCCCACAATATGTGGAAGGTCAGGAAGACTCAAAGCAAGTACAAGTTAATTGAATTATATCACTATGAATAAGTAAGCCTAACTCTAAGACAATCCTTAATAAAATAGTATGGAGAATGAAGCCAGTCTTTCTTAACCAGATTCAAAAGCCATTTATTATTATTATTATTACCATCATCATCATCATTAGTATAAAGTTATAGTATTTCCTTGTGGTAGTAAATAACATTACATAGTTCTGCTATGCAACACTACAAGAAAAAAATGAATATGTGACCTAAGGAAAGTATCCTAGCAAAAATAGTTTACCAATATATTGTGCCCTGAACTTCTCACATATGAAGTTGATAAAAGTACTGTACTGTGTACTAGGCATAAATTACAAAAAGCCAATTTGTCTTTGTGAGTATGTGTGTGTATATGTATAGACAATTGAGGATTAGTGATGCACAATTCATTTAGGTCCATCAGTTACTTTAAAAAAATTATATATTTTTGTTTTAAGTATATTTTATTGATTATACTATTACAGTTGTCCTAATTATTTCTCCTCTTTATCCTCCTCTCCCTGTACCACCCTGCTCTACCCTCCTGCATTTCCTCTCCCACTTAGTTCTTGTCCATGTGCCGCACATATAAGTTCTTTGGCTTCTCCATTTCCCATGCTGTTCTTAACCTCCCTCTGTCTATTTTGTGCCACCCTAATATGCTTCTTATTCCCTGTACCTTTTCCACCCATTCTCCCCCCCACACACACACTGATAGCCCTCCATGTGATCTCCATTTCTGTGATTCTGTTACTGTTCTAGTTATTTGCTTAGTCTTTGTTTTTGTTTTTTTAGGTTCAGTTGTTGATAGGTGTGAGTTTTTTGTTGTTTTACTGCTTATAGTTTTTTATCTTCTATTTTTTAATTTTATTTATTTAGTTTTAGACAGAGGAAAGAGGAGGGAGAAAGAGTGGGAGAGAAACATCAACATGTGGTTACCTATTGTGTGCCCCCTACTAGGGACCTTGCCCAACCCACGCAAGTGCCCCAACTGGGAATCAAAGCAGCGGCCCTTTGGTTCACAGGGTGGCACTCAATCCACTGAGCCACACCAGCTGGAGCTTGATCTTCTTTTTTGTAGATAAGTCCCTTTGATATTTCATATAATAAGGGCTTGGTGATGATGAACTCCTTTAACTTGACCTTATCTGAGAAGCACTTTATCTGCCCTTTCATTCTAAATGACAGCTTTGCTGGATAGAGAAATCTTGGACGTAGGTCCTTGACTTTGATGACTTGGAATACTTCTTTCCAGGGCTTTCTTGCCTGTGATGTCTCTTTTGAGAAATCAGCTGCTAGTCATATGGGGACTCCTTTTTAGGTAACAGTCTCCTTTTTTCTTACTGCTTTTAAGATTCTCTCCTCTTTAATCTTGGGTAAGTAATGATGATGTGTCTTGGTGTGTTCCTTCTTGGGTCCAACTTCTTTGGGACTCTCTGGGCTTCCTGGACTTCCTGGAAGTCTCCTTCCTTTGCCAAATTGCCAACCTTTCCTTCATTATTTGTTCAAGTAAGTTTTTAATATCTTGCCCTTCCTCTTCTCCTTCTGGCACTCTCATGATTCAGATGTTGGAGCACTTAAAGTTGTCCTGGAGGTACCTAAACTTCTCATTTTCTTGCATTCTTGTTTCTTCATTATGTTTGGTTAGATACTTATTTCTTCCTTTTGTTCCAAAATGTTGATTTGAGTCCTGGTTTCCTGTCTTTCACTGTGGGTCCCCTGTATATTTTGCTTCATTTCACATTGTTTACCCTTCATTTCTTACTGCATTTCATGACTGAGCTCAATCAATTCTGTAAGCATCCTGATTAGCAGTTTGAATTCTACATCAGGTAGGTTGTCTATCTCCTTGTCACTTAGTTCTTTTTCTGGACTTTTCATCTGTTCTTTCACTTGGGCCAGATTTCTTTGTCTAGACACACTTGTTACATAGTAAGGGGTAGAGCCTTAGGTATTTGCCAGGGTGGGGTAGCCCATGTCTCTGCACTGTGGTGCTATCTGTGGGGAGGGAACAATGTCACTTACTTTGCTCTTACCACACTTTCCATCACTTCCCTGACTTCCCACAAATAGTTTGCCCTTTCAGTGCTGATTCCCAGTGAATGAGCTTGTGCATGTTTTAGGGACCCTGTGGGTCTCTCCAAAGAAATATCCCATGAGGCTGGGTGTTTCTACCATGCCTACAACCCCCACAGATTTTTCATGGCCAGGCATTTTTAATCTTTAGTTTCCCATGCTGAAATCCTGGGTTTTTCAGTCTGCCTTGCTCCCCAGTTGTTCCTCCCGGCTTATCTGTGAATGAATGTGGGATTGCCAAGGTGGTCTACTGCCTTGCCTTACTGTGTGTCCTCTCAGTTCCAGGATTCCAATCTCTGTCCCTTCTAGCAGTCTGGATGAATGTTTTTTTTTTAACTCCTTGGTTGTTGGACTTTCATGCACATGATTTTCTAGCAGTTCTGGTTGGTCTTTATTTTCGAATTGGTTGTTATCCTTCTTTTGGTTGTGTGAGGAAGCGAAGCATTTTTGCTTATGCCTCCATCTTGGCCACTATCCCAATTCTGTCCTATCAGCTACTCTTTAAAATAAGAAAATCACATATTTTAAATATTTTATTACTTTTTCACCGATATTTTTCCTAGGGGCTTTGGAGGACTGAAAAAAGCATACTTATTAATCAAATTTCTATTCATCTGGAAGTTTTGTGGGGAACAAAAGAGGTTTGGGAGGTGGGAGTTTGGGGGAAAATGGGGAAAAAAACTTCTGAAGTACAGCTGAGTTGTATGTGAGGGAGAGAGGTATAGTGGTAAATTGGTGTTGGTCAAGATAGAATTCACAGCCAGAATAAAATTTGAGGAAAACTGAGGTGAGAAAATGTCATGGAAGGTGAAGTAGGGATATACTGTTGCAATTTTAGCAAAGGGTCTTGGGAAAGGAAATCTGTAGGTACCCTCTTATGTTCCTTCTAGGACTTACTGCTACCCAGATATAATTGCTGAACTAATTAAAAGGCATTACAACAACACACAGAAACCATCATCAAATAAAAAGGCAACTAACCAAATGGGAGAAGATTTTGCAAACAGCTTTGACAAGGGGTTAATATCCAGTATATATGAACAGCCCATATAACTCCATTTTATGCTTCTGCCCCCTTTGTCAAATATCAATTGACCATAGAGACTTGGGTTTATTTCTTGGCTCTCTATTCTGTTCCATTGAATATACATCTGCTCTCATGCCAGTACCAGACTGTTTGGATTACAGTGGCCTTGTAATATAGTTTTATATCAGGTATTGTGATCCCTCCTACTTTATTTCTAAGACAAATGGGGTTTCATCAAAATAAAAAGCTTCTGCACAGCTAAAGAAAACAGCATTAAACTGAAAAGAGAATCAACCATATGGGAAAACATATTTGCCAATGACACCTCAGACAAGGGTTTCCAAAGTATATAAACAACTCTTATGACTCCACTCCAGGAAGACAAACAACCCAATTAAAAAATGGGCAAAGGGCTTGAACAGACACTGCTCCAAGGAGGACATACAGTGGGCCCACAGATATCCAAAAAGATGCTCAGCATCACTAGCCATCAGAGAGATGCAAATTAAAACCACAATGAGATACCACTACACACCACTCAGAATGGTCATCATAAACAAAGCAACCAACAACAAGTGTTGGAGAGGTTGTGGAGAAAAGGGAACCCTAGTGCACTGTTGGTGATATTACAGACTGGTGCAGCCCCTGTGGAAAACAGTATGGAATTTCCTCAGAAAATCAGAAATGGAATTGCTTCTTGACCCGGGAATTCCACTGCTGGGATTATACTCTAAGGATCCTAAAACACCAGTTCAAAAGAACCTATGCACCCCGTTGTTCATAGCAGCACAGTTTACAATAGCCAAGTGCTGGAAGTAAATGAGTGGCTCAAAAAACTGTGGTACATTTAGACAATGGAATACTATGCAGCAGAAAGAAAGAAGGAGCTCCTGCCCTTCATGACAGCATGAATGGATCTGGAGAGCATTATGCTAAGTGAAATAAGCTAGGTGCTGAAACACAAATCCCATATGATCTCACCTATAAGTGGATCCTAATCAACAAAACAAGGAAGCAAGCAAAATACAACCAGAGACATGGAAACAAAGAGCAATCTGACAGTAACCAGAAGGGAGGAAAGGGGATAACAGGGGAAGGTCCATCAAAGAACATGTATAAAGGGCCCATGGACAAAGCCAAAGGGGTGGGTTCAAGGTTGGTAGGTGGGTAAGGGTGGAGCAGGGGAGTGTGGTGGGGGGAAAATGGAAACAACTGTACTCGAACAAGAATAAAAAAGTCATTGAAAAGAAAGTATCACTCCCAACTTGTCACTCAAAAATTTTTTATGGCTTTGCAACTCAGAGGGACCAGAAATGAATCTGACAGGAAAGACAAAGTAGCTAAATGATCAAACATTAATTTTAAAAAAAACTAAAGTAATGTCTGTATGTAAATTATGTCTCACCAGCTTTCTTCTCCTTGTATCCAGAAAAACAGTGTGGTGGAAAGAGGAGTAATGGGGATAAGGACAGGCACAAATCTGAAACCAATATTAACATCACTCTTCCCCCCTGCAAAGAGATACTAATATAATATGACTTTCCAAAGCCGTCAGGCCCTTTCCTTTAAATCTTTAAAATTCATAATGATAAACATATGCTTGTATTACTATGTAACATTTTAAAGTACTTCAGTTTTCTTTGTTTCTAAGTCTTTCAGAAAAATAACCAAGTAATTCTGGAAATTGAGAACTGCTTTTAATAGCAACATTATTTCAAAATCCTAAAAATTTCCAATTCACATGCTTCACTTTTAAATTTACCTTGAAGGAATTGTTCCTTAATCTGGGACCCATCCTATTAATTTATTAGATAGGGCATTTTCCTGGCCCCTTTATAATCGAGCATCTCAATTACAAATGTACACAGAGATTAGCATCAATGATTCTGAATTACTTTCTTTCATGTATTGCCATAATGTGTCATTCTCATGCAATATTTTAAATGGGAAGGCTCATAATCACATTATGAGAAAAAATATGATTAAAAAGTTTTCAGTATAGCCCTTGCCATGTGGCTCAGTTGGTTGGAGCATTGTCCCATACCCCAAAAGGTTGCCTGGTTTGAGTCCAGGTGAGGGCACATACTTAGGTCACGTGTTCTATCTCTAGTTAAGGTGCATACAGGAGGCAACTGATAATTGTTTCTCTCTCACATCAATGTTTCTCTCCCCCCTTCTTCCTCTCCTTCTAAAAATCAATAAGCATGCCCTCGGGTGAAGATTAAAAATGTTTTTGGTATAAAATAAGACTTTAGAAAGAGGTAATACTAAATGGTAGCTCCCTTTTAAATATATTACCAGCCCAGCTAATGTTTGAGACTGAAGTGCACCATAGGAAAATATTCAAAATATCATCTCATTGTTCTTCTATGCAGAGAATATGCAGTCACAATTAAGTCATGGATTTCTATTTTTTGAAATGTTGATCTACTGATCTGGTATCAGCTGTGATTCTCCCACACTGAATGTAGCTGCAGGACAGATGAAATTACTGGGAAACTAACAGAGCAGAAAGCAGAGCAAAACAAATTGGCAAAATTATTTAATACTGAAACCCAACCATACTAACCCCTTGATAATCCTTTCCATTTGAAGTTATGAAATAAATACTAATCATAAGTAATGAAATGCTTCAGACCAAATAACAAACATAGAAATAGAAATTAGGAACAGGCAGAGTTAACTACTCAATGTGTTACTCTTCCCCCTTACATTTAGTACATGTTTATTAATCTTTGTGTAGGTTTTTAAAAATTTTATGTATTTTTATTAAACTTATTTGGGTGACATTGGTTAGTAAGATTATATAGTGTACTTTTCTATGATAAAAGATATGTATATTGTATTGTGTGCCCATCACCCAAAGTCACATCTGTCACCATATATTTTACTTTTTTACCCTTTACTATTGCTCACTCCCTTCATTCTGGTAACCACCATACTGTTGTCCATGTCTATGAATTTTTGTTTGTTCGTCTTCTTTGTTCATTTGTTGCTCTCAGTTTTGTATCCCACATAGGAGTGAAATCATATTGTTCTTAACTTTCTTTGACTGTCCTTTCTTTTTTCCTGGAGGCACTTCTATGAGACATTATTGACATTGACATCAACATATGACAATGACAAAAATAAGTAAAAATGAAAATTAGCTTTACATTAAGTGTTCCTCTCAAACATGATGTCCTATTTTTTCCATGAGACTGCCACTCCTAATCATTTCTTCTATTTTTCTTTCTTTAATTATTTTTGATATAACACACCATCTAAATTATCATTAAGGACAGGCAGGGAATGAAACTTAATGCTGAAAACATGCAGTTCCAGTGTGGGAGAAAGGCCCTTTGCAACTATTTTTGGACAAGAGGGATTCAGAGATCTATGAATTATGCTTTTCCATTTTGAACACACAGTCTAAATTTTTTGGGGGGGGAATACCTATTTCCCCACCTTCTTTTTTCCCTTCTTTTTGTGTTGCTTTTATTTTCATTGTAATGATTTTAAAATACCAAGGGAGGGAAACAGTGTTGCTCTCTCTGTTATTTATTTCTCCTTTTGCAATCAGATGGCTTGGATTTCAGAGGCATATGTAATGCATCCTTTTTCTTGATGCAGTTTTGAGTACTATGGTTGCAACTGCCAATCTCTCAGCAGATCTTTTGCTCTGAGGAATAACTACATTCACTTAAATATTAAAAGGTGTCCTAAAGTCTTTCCATATGTCTGCTTTTCAATCATTTTGATATGGAAACATGATCTCTTGGTTTCAGAAGAGTGTAGTGTCTCTTTGCAAATCAGCAAAAAGGAGCTGCCATGGTGATTTTGGCAGTGTCTCCATTAGTGGAACTGAGAGAAAAGAATGAAAGAAAAACTTTGTGTAGTTTGATCGATTTTGTCCAAAAGAACTAAATCTCCAAACAGTGATTATCCTTTAGTCTCACCTTTTCCAAGAAGCCTTTCCTAAGCACATTAGCCTTCACTGATCTCTGCTTCCTCCAAGTTCCTGTGTTGCCAGATGTTTATGTAAAGCAATTTTAGGACAACATAATTGCATAGAAATTAAGTGACAGAGCAGGAATTTTAACTCAGGAATATGGCTTCATGGCCCACCTGAACCCTTAGTTACCATTATATGCCTCTTTTCAATGACAGGCCCTCTGACATCTGGGAAAACATCAATTAGGTAAATTTATAGCTCTGGAAGAAAACAAAATAATATAAGTGTTGCTGTACATATTGGTTTGCTTTCCCTGTATAAGTTTCTTTAAATCAAAGTATGCTATACATGATGTTTCTGAAATGTCTTCAGGTTTCTTTTGGGGGGAAGTGGGTACAGTGAACTCTATTGGTGGTGCCTGACAAGGGAGGGCTCCCTAAGCCCCTCCCCTCTTTAGGGGGTCTGGGTTGGAAACTGGAGGTCAGGAGATTCTCAGTGTGTTGGGGGACTGATTTGGAGCAAGGTATCCCCAGCAACTGAGGGCCTCTCTTCCTGTAACTGGGGCTGATGGTCCACAGGGTTGTTACTCCTTGGAGGCCATGTGGACCATAAGGTCCATCACCCTGTTTTGTAGCCAAATTCATTGTCATACCAGAAAATGTGCTTGACAAAGTGGTCACTGAGAACAATGCCAGCCCCATCATTGAAGGTGGAGGAGTGGGTGTCACTGTTAAAGTCTCAGGAGACGACCTGGTCCTCAATGTAGTTCAGGATGCCCTTGAGGGGGCCCTCTGATTCCTGCTTCACCACCTTCTTGGTGTTATTGTATTTGGCAGCTTTCTCCAGGCAGTTGGTCAGATCCACAACCAACACACTGTGGGTGGGGACAGGGAAGGCCATGCCAGCGAGCTTCCCATTCAGCTCAGGGATGACCTTGTCCATAGACCTGGCAGTGCCAGTGGAAGCAGGGACAGTGTTCTGGGTAGCCCCTTAGCTGACATGCCACAGCCTTCCAGAGGGACCATCTGCACACAGTCTTCTGGGTGGCAGTGATGACATGGACTGTGATCATGAGTCCCTCCACAATGCCTAAGTTGTCATGCTGACCTTGAACAGGGAGGTCAATCACCAGGCGGTGCAGGAGGCATTGCTGACAATCTTGAGGGAGTTGTCATACTTGTCATGGTTCACACCCATCACAAACATGGGAGCATCTGCAGAAGAGGCATAGGTGATGACCCTCTTAGCTCCCTTTTCATGTGATCCCCAGCCTTCTCCAAGATGGTGAAGACACCCATGGGCCCCAGAGCACACTCCACACCAGCATCACCCAATTTGATGTTGGTGGGACCTCATTCCTGAAAGATGGAAATGGACTTTCTATTGATGACAGACTTCCCATTCTCAGTGTTGACTGTGGCTTTTTTAATTTTGTTTTATTTTATTTTGTTTTATTATTTTATTTTATTTTATTTTATTTTATTCTTGTTCAAGTACAGTTTTCTGTCTTTTTTTCAATATTTTATTTTATTTTATTTTATTTTATGACTGTGGCTTTTGAACTTGCCATGAATAGAATCACACTGGAACAGGTAAACCATGTCATTCAGGTCAATGAAGGGGTCATTGATTGTGACAACATCCATTTTACCAGAGTAAAAAGCAACTCTGATAATTAGGCACCCAATATGGCCAAATCTGTTCACTCCGACCTTCACCATCGTGTCTCAGGGTTGAGGCTGGCACTGTGCAGGAACATGTAGCTCTCTGTTGAACAAGAGGAGCAGAGAGCCTGTATTAAGGTTTCTAAAAATCGCCTATGGGCCCTGGCTGGTATGGCTCAGTGGATTGACCACCAGCCTGCAAATTAAAGGGTCACCATTTGATTCCCAGTCAGGGCACATGCCTGGGTTGCAGGCCAGGTCCCCAGGAGGGGGCATGTGAGAGGCAACCACACATTGATGTTTCTCCCTCTCTCCTTCCCTTCCCCTCTCTCTAAAAATAAATAAGTAAATTCTTCTTAAAAAAGATTTCCCA
The DNA here is from genome assembly GCF_014824575.4 of Sturnira hondurensis. Taxonomy (NCBI): domain Eukaryota; kingdom Metazoa; phylum Chordata; class Mammalia; order Chiroptera; family Phyllostomidae; genus Sturnira; species Sturnira hondurensis. The sequence continues at coordinate 205,053 of NW_028074020.1, read as the reverse complement.
TAGAAATATCTCTCAACTGTACCTCTTTACTTTTTCCAGCAAGAAAAAAAAAACAAGTGAAAAGTTGTAAAGTTTTAAATAAAAAAGGAAGGAAATGACCATAGAATTATTAATGTTTATATATACTAGATAATAGAAATAAAAAATACCTCTTTTATAAGATTAAAGCTGATCACTTGAGACTTTAAGCTTTCCTAGGTCACAGCTATCTGGTCAAGCTGCATTGCTTCATAACTGTATAACTCTGAGAAATTCACTCCTCTTTTTAGGTCTGTGTCCTCATTGATAAATGAGGTGATTAGAATAACCAATAAAAGGTTCCCTCCAATGCATTGATGTCATAGTTTTTTTAAGGTAGGCTCAAGCAGAGAATTAATTACCCTTGAGTATCTCTCACTTGTACTGACATTCACTTTCTAATGTCAGTCTATGCCCTTACACACACATATCATCGAGGAAAATGAAATCATAGTGATAGTTAATGCTTAGAGTGGTCTCCACTATGTAGTAGGTACAATTTTAATTAATTCCTGAGCATTTGATCATGATAACAACACTAGGAGATAGACAGCATCATTTACCTTCATTTCACAACTAAGGACACTTAACCCTCTACCATGAGAGAGGTTAAAATACTTAACCAAATTCATATTGCTAGTAAGTGGCAGTTAAAATTTGAATTCAGCCAGCCTGGCACTAGATACCATGCACTCAACTACTATTTTACATTGACAACACTTCTTGATAGTAGTGGGGAAAATAGTAAAAGTTCATTTTTTTATATTTTTATTTATTTATTTTTAATGTTTTTATTGTTGTTCAAGTACAGTTGTCTCCATTTTTCCCCTGCCCTGCACCCCTGCCCCACCCATCCTAACATCCCACCCTTGATCCTATCCCTTTTGGCTTTGTCCATGTGTCCTTTAAACATGTTCCTTGGTGGCCTTTCTCCTATTATCCCTCTCCCCCCTCCGTCTCTGGTAACTGTCAGCTTGTTCTTTATTTCAATGTCTCTGGTTCTATTTTGCTTGCTTGTTTGAAAAATGAGATGTCCAATAGTAAATATGTACAAACCCTCTTCCCTCCACAGTAGCACAAGGTTTATATACAAATATCCATCTATTTCTTCATTGTACTCTTTTCCCCAAAGTTAGAAAGAAGCAAACTTTATCGAACTTTTTATTTCTTTCTTTAATGTTTTCAAACTTAGTGGGGAAACAATAAAAACTCAAAGACTGGATCGTGCATGGTAAATTTCATCCATCCACTTGTTAAATAGTCACATCTTTGTATGGAGAAGAGATTTCTAATTCACACATACCTAATCTGCCTATCTGCAACTGAGCTCTTGTCTGAAAATAAGCCATAAAGTATCTTATGTAATGTGTAAAAGTGATGTAAGTTTAACCTGTTTTAAAAATCTATTGACCTTGGTTTTTCATAACAGAAAAATATGTCTCTATCTATAATATACGTAATTAAGTTTAATTCCTTCAGTTAAAGAATAGGAAAAGTTCTCTTGATCTCTTGTACTTAAGTAATGCCCAATTTCTGATGACTGATTTTAGAAGTGAAATTTCTTTTTTTAAATATATTTAATTGTTCAAGTACAGTTTTCTGTCTTTTACTCCCATCCCAGCCCACCCCCACCCAGTGCTCCCTGTATGAAATCACTTTGAATTAAGAAATTTCATACGTGTGTGTATGAAATTTCTTAATTCAAAGTGGTTTTATACACATATGCACAATTCACACATTCTATTTCACCATTTCCGTTCTTTCTGGAGATAAAGGGCAGTGCAATCTCTTTCCCACATTGCCTCCAAGTTGCCTTTAGGTTCACATTTACTGATGTTATAGTAGGTAGGTAGATATTAATGAAAGAGAAGGGAGCCAGACATCTGATTAAGCTAAATTAACTGAGAAGCAGCTTCACAGACACCCCAGTGGATGGACAGCTACATTCTCTGCCAAATGGATGAAATAAGCAGGAACATCCAGCTTTCTAATCTCCCCAAGGCACAACTGGCCCCTTCCCATAGATTACCTGGAGGAACAATTAAGCAGTAAAGGGGAATTTCCTTTGGTGGGCACATGCACATTAGAAGCCAAAATGGCATAGGGGAAGGTTCTTCTACTGAGGCATACACAATACAAGTGATATGATGAAGGAAAGCTCTGAGGCATGTACAATAGCGACCAAAATGATGACCGTGAAGAGGAGGAGTCTAGCCTGGGAATATCTGGGGAAAGGATCAGGTAGAATAGGGACATGAAATCCAGAAAGATCTGAGAAAGAGTTTGGAGAGGAGGAGGGTCCAGCACAAGCCTGTGAAGAATTAGGAAGATATTAGATAGTTTGAAAGAAAGCCTGATCTCACCCAAGTCCAATGAAATATAATAAAAGCCTAACAAAAACATAAGATTCTTTTGTGCAGCTGTCTCTGTAACCAGCACAGGTCTAGGTGAGGCACTGGATGTGGGCTAGGTGGGAACAAAGACTGCACTGGACTATTATAGCTTCAGATGGCAGGCTAATGGCTTGGCAGCTCTGGGTCCAGGCCTTCCTCCTGGTGTGGTGAGGACAAGCACAGGTTTGCATTCCCAGAGGGCGGGGGGCTTCTTTCGCAGCAAAATGGAGCTAAGCCACCTGGTCATAGATGAGGCAGTGTAGAAGCTTCTTCAGGGGCATCTATGTCCTCTGTGCCCTTCCATTAAATCTTGCCACTATTCCTTAAATCATCCTATGTGTGAGTCCCTGAAAGGCTTTTCCTGTAATTTTGCAAGAACCAATTTTCAGACCAGTCCAGAAGGCCAGCCTTGGTTTCCGTCCATATCTGACAATATTAGTAACTATTTTACAAGGTAAGAGATCAGATTAAGGTCAAGTAGTTATAATTATGATCACTCTGTCTGAGTCTACACACACTGTGGAGTAAATAATTGATACAACTATCAAGATAACTCAAGGCAAAAAATTATTGCTTCAATTATCTGACTCTTTCACATGAATGTGTTTTCAACTGAATGACTTACCTAATTGCTTCAATTTTCCACTTCACTTCGGGTGGGATGCCCCCAAGTTGCTAGGGTGCTGAACTGATGAATATGCCTACTCAGATCTACTGTTTTCTCCCTTTCCTCTCATGATTTTTACACTAGCCTAACTTTTCAAAAATCAAGTACTCAGTAAAAATTTTAGGTTGTGCCAGCCTTAAAGATTTGGATTAGAATGTGACTTTGGGTGGTTAATGGTACCTGTCAGGACCCTCTGGAAAATTCAATAGTCCAGTAAGACTTTTCAAGCTCTCACATTCTGTGAATAATTTTGTCTCAAACTAACCTAAGAGATATCTGGTCAGATGTAAAGTGTAGTGTCAGGCCACCAACATCCATACAAATGGCATCCATGCGAATGATGTTAAACACTGACAGCCTGTGGTTGGATCCCCATCTACAGAGCTGCAGTCCCAGAAACAATCTTCCCTTTGCTACAGAGCCTTTCTGGAAAGGCTGGGAAATTGTTCTGAAAATTTGGCTGGGAAATTGCCATAATTTTCAAAAGAAAAATATATTTTGTGTTTGTGCATACATACGTTAGAGTATCTGCTGCTGGTTCCCCTGTAAAACATTTCCTTTTCATAGCAATGACTGTTAACAGGCAGCATAGACTGGCTGCAAGGAACACCAAGAGGAAAGTGAAATGTGAAAGAGTCTGGTGGAGTTGTCTGAAAGTGTCCAATACTTATTAAATGACTGTCAAGATGACTTTCAAAGGGCTTTGTTTCACAGACCTTTTAATGAGTTGAATTCATTTCCCATGCCAGTTACTTGGAATTCAAGTTTTTACACTAGCCTACTATTAGTCGGTCATGTAAATACTATCAACTATTATATTATATTATATTATATTATATTATATTATATTATATTATATTTTTAGAGAACCAAGCAGACTCAATAGCTGAGCTAGGTTTCACTTGCAAATATAAGACTATTGATAGATTTTTTTCACTCTTGCTCTGAAAAAGTAGTCATCAACAAACTCTGTCTCCTATGTTCACCTTGTCCAGATAATGTGTTAACAAACTTCTTGATGAACTATATCATTTGGGTAGAATTCCCCACATTGATTTGACGTCCATACCTATAAGTATTGTCTTAGCCATCTTCAAATCATTTGAGTGTGGAGGGAAAAATTAATGGAACATCCCCAAACTGCATTCAAATGATTTATGATGCTGTCTAAATAGAGAGTTGAATATATGATCACATTTTCCAAAGTTCTTTTTTTTTGTTTGTATTTTACTCTAGGTTTACGTAAATTGAAGTGCAGAAGTTGAGTGACAGCTTTTTAGAAAAGCAAAAATACAGATTCTACTATTCTCTGCCCTATTCCAAACCATGAGACCCATAGTTTGAAATACTTCTTATTACAAATTCATAGCACTTATATAACAAATAGTTCTCTCTTATCTGTAATTTCACTTTTCATGGTTTTAGCTAGCCATGGTCAACCACGGCCTAAAAATATAGAGAGGGGAGGGAATTTCAGGGGAAAAGGAGAAGGGTTTGCAGTAACAAGTATAAAGGACACATGGACAATAACAAGAGGGGGCGAAAATGGGAGGGAGGTGGGGAGGGAGTGGGTGATCTAGGATGGGGGTAAAAGGCAGAAAACTGTACTTGAACAGCAATTAAAATAAAAAAAGAAAAAAATTAAAGAAAAAGTTCAGAAATAAACAATTCATGCTTTATTTATTTATTTATTTATTTATTTATTTATTTATATTGGTTATGCTGTTACAGTTGTCCCCATTCTTTTCTCTTTGCCCACCTCCACCTAGCTCCACCTCCACCTCACTCAGTCAATTACCATATCATTGTCTGTGTTCATGCATGTGCATAAATGTTCTTTGGTTAACCCCTTCACCATCTTTCATCCAGCTCCCTGCCCCCATCCCCACCAGCAGCTGTCAGTCTCTTCCATGTGTCCATGTCACTATTTCTATTTTGTTCCTCAGTTTATTTTGTTCATTAGATTCCACATATATGTGAGATCATATGGTATTTGTCATTCTCTGACTGGCTTATTTCACTTAGCATAACATTCTCCAGGTCCATCAGAGCTTTCTCACAGAGGTAGTCATCACTATCATTAATAACATAGAAATATAAGAAGGATGCTACTGGCTAACTCTGAGACTTATTTATTCATTAATTCATTAATGTATTTATTTATTCAATAATTTTTATTAAACTCCTATTTGCCATTATTTAAAAGAATAAAGTAATCATTATTAATAATAAAAACCTTAGTTATATCCTCATCTGCATTCTAATAGTTGTATTAAGACATGCACAAGAAACTAAACCAAAATTTTAACTAATAATGTGATAGTAAGCAAAAAAGTATGGAGTAAGAATCATAGATTATAAAATAAAAGAGAATTCTTTAAGAGATCATGGAAGAGTTTGTTTTTGAGTAAGGTGGTCAGAAAATCTTTCTGTGATCACTGATTATTGATCTGGATTTTGTTCACATGGTAGAATTTGGATAGCTGCATTATCTATAATATAGTGCATATCCCACTGAGGAAGGTAAAAAATGCAAATACATTCCTAGAATCAGAATTCTGTAATGGAATGGTATATAAACAGAGCTTTTTAATTCCAAGTATTAGAATCCCAACTCAAAATAATTTGAGGCAAAAGAATACTTTATATTAGGGGTCTTGGAGTATCTTATAGAAATCAAAGAGAGAACTGATTAAACCAGGTATATTAGGCCCCATTACTTAACTGTCCAGAAGCATTATAGCATAGTGACTTTGAGAGCATATTCTAGAACCAATTGCCTCGCTCACATCCTATTCTTTTTTTTAATGTGCGCCTTCGATCAAGTTTATTATCATGTCTGTTTTCACTTTCTTATCTATAAGAATGATGAAGATGATAATAATACATATTTATAGGATTTTATAAAGACTAAATGAGTTGATGTACTATGTAAATATATGCAATTTATGTAAAATATGCTTTGAACATTGCCTGGTACTTAATAAGTACTCAGTAAGTGTTGTTATTCTGAATAAATGTGGACTAAACTTATGAGAAAAACTCTATAGTATAATCAATAAATGTTATCACAGAGCTTGTGTCCAAAAAATACTATTGACCTCAAATTTGAATTTCATATATCTCAAATCTAGTGGCTTACTAATAATGTTATTTTCCCAGAAGATATTTCCAATGCTTTTCTCAGTATTGAAACATACAGTTCAAGGTAATAAAATTTTATTTCATGAAGAAATTATAATAAGGGCACTCTGTGGAGTATGTTCAATTTTGAAAAGTATTTGAACCTCAAGGGAAAATATTTAAATTATGTTGAACTTTAGTTGCAGGTTTGGCATGCAGGATTTTAATAAGTCTGTGTTTATTCTTGCAGCCCAAGTGGTCATGACTATGAATGCACACAAAAGAAATCATTGATTAAGTAAAATTATACATCTAAACCATTTAGCACAGTTTCTGGCATGAAATAGATGCTCAATAAATTACAGCTATTATCATTAATATTGAAGTCTGTCGAAACCTCAGAAAGCAGGTTGTAATTCAGCTCTCTGACCACTGGGTCATCTCTTGAGAGTGACTGAAACTGAAACTCTTTTAAAAGATTTCACATCATCCATTACCATGCTGTGTTTTATGGCTGAATAAATCAGTGGCTATTACCTTTTGGGGAAGAAACTGAAGAATGGAATGTTATGAGAAAGGTCACAGATGTGAATTTTATGAACAGTTTTATGAAAATACCATTAGATGGCAACATTTGTTCACAAAATTGTCCTGCTATTTAGTACTGGTACATACAGGTGGTAACTTTCAGTGTAAAATCATAAAAGCAAAGACTTCCAGAGCTTCAAGACTCTGTGAAAACATAAAACACAGTGTAAGGCATATATAAGTTACTCAATAACTGCTAACACACTTGTCCCTTTCCTTTAAGATTGCATAGTTCAATGCCCCTCCAATTTTGCAAATGAAGAGATGAGAAGGGATGATCTTCTAAGATTATACATGTAATTTTCTGGTTAAAGAGGAAATAGAATGTCTCCAAAATGTGTCAAAAGACAGCTTGTGTTATTCTCCATTTGAAACAGACCTTTGAACCCTGAGATCAGATTATTCAGCTATGTAATATGAAAAATAGAGACACTTATTGAAGAACAAACAAGATACAAGGAACAGTGTACATAGGACAATGACACCTCAGCCTCCTTCAAAGCAGGCACCTTGAGACCTCATACAGTTCTCCCAATTACCATCAGCTACCCTGTTGTATTTTCCTGAATGTCATCGATGGTCTGAAATCTCCTCCCTTTCAAAGGTGATTTTAGTTTTGGGAACAGCCAGAAGCTGCAGGGTGTCAAGCCTGGGCTTCAGGGGGCTGAATCACCTGGGGGACTTGATGTTTCACCAAAACACTCTGCATGAGATGTGATGCATGAGCAGGCACATTGTCATGATGAAGTTGCCAATCACCAGTTTCCCATAGCTGTGGCCTTCTGAATCATCTGAATAGTTTCCACAGAGGAACACTCAACCTTAACACAAGGTTAGATGCAGATTCATTGCTGTACTTGCTCTGTCATTTTGAATGCAATGGCCACACAATACACATGGTCACTCAATGGTGTCTATTGCTCCCACTGACTAGTAAGTACAGTGAAGTTGTCATTGTTCACACAAGCACATACCAGTCCACTCTTCTTTGCTGCCATGTTGTATCGATGTCATATAAATGGCTGGACTTTTCTGGACAGACTTCATATATAACAACATGAATAATGAGGTGTCCTTCTCTTTTAAAAGCAACATTACCAAAACCAACCTATACAACTTATGGAAGTCCCACCTTGTGAACGAAGTCTCTGCCCCAACTACTCTATCCCACTTCTCCCCAGTCTGCTAAACAATACTTCATGCAAGGAAATGTCTAAATTAATTACAAATTTTCCTAGAGTTAGTAGACATTTTGTCCAAACATTTCCCCCAAACAAGAATTCCTTTTCTACCATCACTAACATGTTTTATCTTCTGCAGGCTAAAATTTTTCAGCCCTTTCAGCAATCCTTTGTATGATTGTTTTCTGAAACTACTAGAGACACTATAACTAGGCAGGGTCAGTGTTGATGTGCCATCTGTAATAGATTGGTTTATTGGTCCTAATTTTTCAATTCTTTGTTAATAGAACTATACACACACACACTTTGACAGGTACATTTGTAGCATCCTCCCAATATGGATGTACTATATCTGACCTTGTGACTTGTTTTGGCCAATAAAAGGTTATTGGAAATGATGCCCGTAGATGTTTAAAATACATGGGCATTATTTGGCCTGCCCTCCTGTGATCTGTCATAATAAATGTGTGCCATACTTGTTCAAGAAGAAAAATGAGGAAAATGAGGAACAGATTTAAATCTAATCCATGGTGTGTCTGAGTCCAATCAACCCAGAGTTTAAGTCAGATGAGTCAATGACCCATGAATGAGAATTATAGAAGCTTGAGTTGTAATTCACTGTGGTTTGGGGGTGGTTTACAACATAGTATTATTAAAACATTAGCCAAACATACCCCCTCTGGTTGACTACTGAGCAGAACTACAGTCGCTCAAAATCTAAGAATGACATGGGGCAGTAGATTTCTTCATTTTATTGAATATTTTTTCTTTTGTAGAAGTCACTCTTAATACATGACAGAATTTAATTTTATCTTTCCTTTTTTATAGATGTATGCTTGACATAAAAAACTGTACGTATTTAATGTGCACATCATGATGAGTTTGAAGATAAGCATCTGTGTTGTCACAGATGGCAGTATTTCCTTCTTAATGTATATAATATTCCTTTGTGTTTATATACCACATGACCTTTATCCATTCATCATTTGATGGATATTTAGGCTATTTCCACATCCTTGCTATTGTAGAAAATTCTGCAACCAACACAGGTAGGTAGATGTCTCTTTGAAATACTCATTTCATATTTTTAGGTATAAATCCAAAAGTACTAGATTTATATGATAGTTTTATTTTTAATTTTTTGAGGAACCTTTATACTGTTAATGGTTATACCAATTTTCATCCCCATCAACAGAGTACAAGGATTCTCTGTTCTCCACATCTTTGCTAATACTTGTTTTCTTTTTCTTTCTTCTTCTTTTTTGATAATAACTATCCTAATAAGTGTGAGGACATATCTAATTGTGGCTTTGACATTTCCTTGATGATTAGTAAAGTTGAATGCATTTTCATAGAGCTGTGAAATATTTAGAAAAATATTTATTCAGTTATTTTCCTGTTTTTAAAAACACTTAAGAATAGATTTAACCTAGTAAGTGACATACTTGTATAAAATCTGGGGAACAAAATTGAAGAAAAAAAACCAAATAAATGAAAAGACATACAGTGTTCATGGGTTGGAGTAAATAATATTGTTGAAATATTAATATTATCCAAAGTAATCAAGAGATTTAGAGAAATTTCTTTCAAAATTTCAATGAGATTTTTTTAGAGAAATAGAAAAATATAATCCTAAATTTTATATGGAACTACAAGAGATCCCAACTGGCCAAAGCAATCTTGAACAAAGCAGAAGGCATTACACTTCATGATTTCAAAAAATATTACACAGCTATGGTACTGTCATAAAAAAGACATTGACCAATGGGACAAAACAAAGAGATCAGAAATAAATCCATACAATTATGGAAAACCTATCTTTGACAAGGGAAGAAATAATACACATCAGGGAAGGGAATGTCTTCAATAAATTGTGTTGGGAAAACTGCAACACAATTGCTACATACACATGCAAAAGAATAAAATTGAACATTTATCTTACATTGTATACTAAAATCAACTCAAAATGGATTAAAGAGTTAAACATAATACCCGAAACTGTAAATATTCTAAGAGAAAACAGGGATAAAGTTTCTTGATATTGATCTTAGCAATGTTTTCTTGAATATGACCCCCAAAACACAGGAAACGAAAGTAAAAACAGACTAGTGGGACTACACATGCTACAAAATTCTGTACAGAAGAGAAAGCAATGAACAGAGTAAAAAAGGCAACCTACAGAACAGGAGAAAATATTTTCAAACCACCTGTCTGATGAATTGTTAATATCCAAGATAGACAAGAAACTCCATAACTCGATGGCAAAAAATAAATATCTAAATTATATTTTCCTTTTGATAAGCCTCTATCCTGTGAAAGTTTAGGTTGGCTTAGAAGATCTGCTACTGGGTCCTGAATTCATTTTTCACAATTTGTCCTAATACCGTACAGAATGTGAATTCACTCAAACAGGAATTTTCTGAAGAAGAGAAAAATGGTGTATAAAATGGAGATTTTGTTCAAGTCTACTTTCAATCTTCCCAATACCTCTTGATAGAGTTTCTGCAGAAATTGGTTTCAATATATTTTTCATTGTTTCTTTTTTCACTTACATGCTCTGATTTTATTTTAGAACAAATTATCTTTTTCAAACTTCAAAAAATTCCTGACAATGGAGCTGAAGGGAAAATATTAAAGATGTGATGGCTGCTAGAGTTAGAACATTAAGAGACAAATTATCAAGAAATCACAATTAGACTTCTAATTTTTTTGCATTTCTTTTTCAGCTGCAACTAGTTATGGGTCCCAAAAGTGCACCTGCACTTTGCCACTGAATCTCCTAAAAAAAGGGCAAGTGGCCAATTATGTTAGATTATGCACACAAGGAGCCAACTGTGAAATGCACTTGAAATGCAAGTGAAAATGCATGTCCCAAAACAGGAAGAACCCTTTAGCATGTTTAATCTTAGGGTAGCTTATACATACTGTGTGTTTATCATTTAATAAAGGAGGCATTAGTCATGACCAGATATCAACAAACATTTTTATACATGTAGGTATTTATTTATCACTTTTTTGAATTAATCACTGTTCTATGTGCTATGAAATGATACCAAGATTAAACAGACTCTGTTTAAGTGGTCCAGAGACAAAACTAAAACTAAACAAGAAACACAAAGTTTTGCTGAGACATGACATATACTTGAAACAAAGCCAATAATTAAAAACAATATATCATAGATTATCTCTTTACAGAAGGTGTTTAAAATTAGATAAACTGCAGTGTCCTAAATCAGCAGCTTCAAATGCCCATTATTAGTTTAATGTTAATACACTGCTCAAATTCATGCATAGGTTCCTTGAGTAAACTGAAAAGTAAATTGAAGCACTTCTGAGGAAAGAAGGCCCCAAAAGGGATTTGAGGTAGCCAGAGGTGAGTATGAGACTGGAAGATGATGTAGAGAATAATGGTTTAAAGTGGGGAATTAGAGGAAGAGAGAAAGCAAGATGTTAAAGACAGATTTTGGAATACTACTACAGCAAGACTTTGTGTCTCCTAAACTATAAACTGAGTGAGGCTAGATCTGTTAGTATTGCTTGTATAACTCCTTCAATAGAATGTGAGGGAAGATTGCCATTTTGTCTCTAGGGCCTAGGCTAATATCTACACATACCAAACATTCAAAAAACATTTGTTGAATGGAAGATTTAAGACATCTGTTCAAAGGATGGATAACTGATATTGTCCCACCCATTTCCAGTTATACTTAAGTCGCTGGGGACCAGAGTCTTATACTTCACCTCCTCTTAGGCAAATCCAGCTTCTACACAAAGTTTATTTAGCTAATATCCAGTTTCGGTTATCTTTTTTATGTAATGCCTCCAGAAGTAGCATTCGTTCCCCTCATCTCAGTCCGTGCTACTTCTTAAAGTCTAACGCTCAGCCTGCATTAGACTGTAATCACTCCTTTAAACTATTTCATTAGCTTGAAGGCATTTGAGTTTGTGAGCCTGTCAGCTACATGTCTGTCTCCATTTCAGCTCTTTGCTCCAAAGCTCTTTTTTGTGCTGCTTCCTCTCCTTTTTTGTTTCTAATTTCCTCTTCTCATTTTCCACATTCTTTCTTTAAACATTTTTACTGTTGTTCAAGTACAGTTTTCTGCCTTTTCCCCCCACCCCTCCCCACCATCCCAGCCCTCCCCACCTCCCTCCCCTGTTTCCACCCACCCTTGTTATTTTCCATGTGCCCTTACTAGTTGTTCCTGCAAATCCTTCACCCTTTCCCCCTATAATTCCCGCTCCTCTGATCGCTGTCAACCTGTTCTCAATTTCAGTCTTTGGTTATATTTGGCTTGCTTGTTCATTTTGTTGATTAGGTTCCTGTTAAAGGTGAGATCATATGGTATTTGTCTTTCACTGCCTGGCTTATTTCACTTAGCATAATGCTCTCCAGTTCCATTCATGCTGTTGCAAAGGGTAGAAGCTCCTTCTTTCTTGCTGCTGCATAGTATTTCATTGTGTAAATGTACTATAGATTTTTGATCCATTCATTTACTGATGGGCACTTAGGTTGCTTCCAGCACTTGGCTATTGTAAATGGTGCCGCTATGAACATTGGGGTGCACAGATTCTTTTGGATTGGTGTTTCAGGGTTCTTAGGATATAATCCTAGCAGTCAATTTCCACATTTCTCACCATTTATTACGCACCAGATCCTGCAATAGGCAAATTTATAATGAATAAAAGACACTTTCCCTGGCCTAGGGGAACTCAGTGTAGTTGGAAAGATGGACAATTAAATAACCTATTATAATATAGCATGAATAGAATTATAGGTAACAAGGTATAAGAATATAAGCCTACTTATTCCTTTCACCTGTTTTATATTCCACTTTATTGATCTCTTTTTAGCCTCCTTTCATCTTTCTTTTTTTTGGTGCTAAGAAATATTTTCAACTCAAAACTAAGATAAGAACCTCGATTACAATTTTTTATCCAAAATGAAAGAAAATTGACCATCTACCCATTCACTCATCCTTGCAAAATGATATCATGAGAAGCACATAACCTTTGGAATACAATTTAGGTTTGAATGATGCTTCCATCAATAAGTAATTTGTACAAGTGAAATAAAACCTCTGAACTTCAATTTTCCAATTTAAAAAATCATGCTAATGATACCTATCTTGTATTTGGGTTGTTAAAGGATTCAACACAATGTAGTTAAAGCATGAAGCACAGTGCCTTCTATTGGGCAAATAATCATTATTAGTTGCTTTTATTCATGTATTTAATGTACTTATTTAATATACATCATGTATATCTACTATGTATACATGCTGTGACTCAGCTTTGCTTTATTTTTTCAAGTTTTAATTTATCTATTTTTAGAGAGAGGGGAAGAGAGGGAGAAAGAGAGGGAGAGAAACATCAACATGTAGTTGCCTTTCACATGCCCTGCACTGGGAAGCAGGCCCACAACCCCAAGTATATACCCTGACTAGGAATCAAACCAGCGACCCTTTGGTTCACAGTTTGGCTCTCAATCCACTGAGACACGCCAGCTAGGGCTCAGCTCTGCTTTAAATTTTGTGGAAGGTACAGTCCCTGACTTCAGGATCAAATAGTGACTATTTAATTTAAAACCAATAACTGAAACGGTTGTTTCAGCATCTGATCACAAGATGAAAATAATTGTGTAACATAATAAAATTAGATGATATTTACTTAATCATTATTATAGAGATCAAAAGTGATTTATTAAATGTTGTAATATTATAGTTTCCAAATGAAGAAATTCAAAAGGAAGCTTTAAATTTCTTAAATTAAAGATATAACACAAATTGACTTTGGGAAATCCCCAACTTACAGATATGCTTTTACTCTATGGGTCTCAGGCATAGGAACTTTCTAATTTTTAATTCATTACATCATTTCTTAATCCTGGAAAATAAAGATACATTATTATGGGAAACAGAAACATGCATAAAATATACACAAATGAAGAAAGCACCACAACACAAAGAAAAAATCAACATGAACAGTTGAGGACGCAAATTAAATTGTGTTTGATATACTTACTGTAGGGAAGCAGTATAACAGAGTGCTTAAGAGTTCAGATTCCAGAGCCTGATGTCCAAGTTTGAAGGTCACTAATATTAGCTATATGACCTTAGGCAATATCCATAGTCTATGACCTAAGTTTCCTCTTCTAAAAATGTCAATGAAAATAATAATACTTACATTTTAGGATGATTATGAGAATTAAATGACTTAATATATGTAAAGTACTTAGAATAATAGTGCATAGTAAGTACTACATAAGTAGTAGCTGTTATAAAGCCACAATATCAGATAAATATCTGATATTAAAATAAGGAAAATAAGAGTCTTTTCTGTGAGTATTTTTTAAAGATTTTATTTCTTTTTAGAGAGGGGGAAAGGGAGGGAGAAAGACAGGGAGAGATACATCAATATGCGGTTGCCTCTCATGCACCCCCTTCTGGGGACCTGGCCCACAACCCAAGCATGTGCCCTGACTGGGAATTGAACTGGCAACCCTTTGATTTGCAGGCCAGCACTCAATCCACTGAGTCTCACCAACCAGAGTACTTTTCTGTGAATATTCTTAATTGAAAGGCAGGTGGGCCTCTCAGACAGGGACAGAAAGATATAAGTAATCTTTTAAAATGGGAAAATACTAAGAAGGTATGTAGTTCAAAGATAGTAAGTACATTACATGAGGGAATAGTCTTCCAACAAAGTAGAGAGGAGAAATCAGGGAACATTTAGGTGATAGTTAGGCCTTGGTAGGGGGATACAGGGCTTGGGCAGCCAAAAGTAACTGTGCAACAAGCCCAGAGATAAGTGCCTAAGATAAATTTTATGCTATTCAAAATGTTTTACAGGGGAACCTACAGACCTTTATAAAAAATTTTGTTGTTCACTCATTCAATATACTAAATGTTATTCTATCAGCATGAAGCATCTAGGCTCACAATGACTCCAGAAAACCACTGTGTGTTAAAATTAAGTCATTATGATAGTTCTAAATTCATTTATTTTCTTTCCTTGAAAAGGAAATTTTATTTTTCTTATTTACTATTCTATTTACTTGAGTGTCAGCTTTCTCAAAAAAATCCTGGGAACATAAAAAGATAATTTATATAATCTAAAGTCAGCTTAGAATTCTATCTTTCAAATTAAATTATGTATTAATCACTAGATCTTATTGTGTTAGTTGATCAGTAATTCATTTTCCACTAATATTCTCAAATTATGTACTTTAAATGTGGATATCATCAAACTGCTAGTGCATATTTTTTATTAGCTCTATATAATATAAATCACAGTTTCAGAAAACCTAAAATGTCCCTTCATTTGTCTTTGGTACAAGAAAACTTACTTATAAGAGGAGTGTTCTATTCCTTTTTGCTAGGATTTGTAATACAGTTGAGAAATTTGACTAAATTCACTTTCAAAACAAGAGAAATGAATTACTACATTTTAACCAAGGTCACTATAACTGCAGTTGACATCTAGCAATTTGTTTGATTTACCCCAAGATATTTTAGCTTTCTTTGAAGGAGAAATTCTAAATACAGTTAATTTGGGTGATGATAATGTGTACAAGATTTTTCTTGTCTTATAATAAGTACTAGTATCTGATCTAATGATCAGACAAAACCAACATTTTTATATATCATAATTATCCTCTGAAGCTTTAGGTGCTTTAAGATATTATACAGGCAAATAACAGTAAGTTTCAAATATAAATCAGACATGTAAATAATAACACATTAAGCTATATTAGTTACCTAACAAATAAAAATCACATTGGTGACTGGTCCTTAACTAGAAAGGCTAGAAAAAAGTCTTAGTTCATGGTTATGTATTTGTGGGAGTTGCCAAGTTCCTTACTTTTCTCCAAAGCATCAAATGTAAGTTGTTACTCTAAGGAATATATTCTTTGTGTTTCTTATCTTCTTAATAATTTTTGTCTCCATGATGATCGGTGCTTAAGTTTGTACTATGTTCCATTTTTCTTGCAATTATTGTCATGGGAACAAATTAATATGTATTATGTTGTTTGGTAGTGTTGCTACAGTTTTTCCTTAAGAATGGAATTGTTTTGCCCACTTCTTTCTTGTTGCAATGTTTATTACCAGAAGGAGATATAATGGTTTTAATGTCCAGTGCAGTCTGTGAAAGACTATAAAGATTTAATAGACTCATAAACACAGACTTTAACCTTTTCAATATTCTGCATTTTGATAGGCTGCCCATAATGATTTATTCCTACAGTTTTACCAAGACTGTAAACAGAAAGAATACAATGGGCAGTGAATCAAACTTCAGAAATCCTGTAAAGGTCAAAATTATTCTTTCACCTAGAACAGTGATTTGCAACCTTTTTCATCTCATGGCACATGTAAACTTAGTTACTAAAATTCTGTGATACACAAAGGATATACATTTTTCCTGATCTGACAATAACATAGGTATAATTTTGATTGATTTATAAAAAATAATAGTAGTAATCACCTACCCTTTTTTACCCAGCATGACTTTTTTAAAAACCAGGTACTTATAGTTGTATAATGCAATAAGGGTTTCTGGTACCAAGAATTAACCAATCAGATGCAAACTGATTACTTCACATGACCAGTAAGATACAACTCTTTTATATGACCTATATATTTATGGTTCAAGATAGGGCATTCACACCTGGTGGCCATTGTTGTGTTGGCTGTTGTCATTTTTTATTTGACAATCTGAGGGAAAAGAGGTCAGCACCCCTGAATAAATAGTCAGGTGTTGCATGTTTTAAAAACTCTTGTGGCACACTGGTTGAAAATCGCCAACCTAGAGTGCATAAGGTTTCAGCACTTCAGGGGAAGTTTCTTGGATTTAAGTTATAAATGTGTACATAAATAGGATAATGTAAATTTTTAAGTGGTGATGAATGCAAAAGTGATATTTAACCTTCTTTTCTAGGAAGTCCTACATTATTATAGTGGAATTATTTTTGAATTCCCCTTCTTGATAGTAATAAAATATAACAGTCATTAAAATGCTTAAACACAGAGAATACAAGTATTAGTAGCCTCTGCTTTAGGTTAGGAAATCTATGGACTTTCCTGTGTGCAAGCAGTTTTGAATGTTGGTGTAACAACACACAATTGTGTTTAATGTGTTGTGAGGTGTGTCACAAAGGATGTGTTTCTAATGATAGCTGTAAGAGCAAAGTATGTGAATTATTTGTCTTTTTAAAAATTACATGAGAAAAGATTCCAGGTTGTCTTCATGATATAACTCTGAAACTTCTGTATTACAATTAATGTCCAGGGAATTTCATGTAACCTTGGGTAAAGCCATCAAGCATGTTGCTGATATAAATGTCAACTTTCACATGTATTGCAGTGTGTGTGGGGTGTGGATGGAAAAAGTATTTCTTTTCCATTCTATTTAGATTTTCAACTGTATTTCAACTGTTTCTTATAACTATAGAACATAGATAAAGAAAAAAAAATGAGCAGAGCAATAAGATCCAGTATCAAAGGAGTAGTTACCATGTGTCAGGCACTAAGTTAAGCATTTGGCATGAATTCTGTTTTTAATTTTTATGACAACCTTACTTGTTAGATACAATTATTATTATTCCAATTTTAAAAATGATAAAATTAAACCTGGAATTCAAAGGCTTTGCTCAATGTCCCACACATAGTTTAGCTGCAGACCTGGAATTCAAGAGGGATTGAGCAAAAACGAAAAAAATAAGGAAATCATAGACATGGGCAACAGTGTGGTGATTGCTGTGGGGATGATGTGGTGGAGATGAAAGAGAGTATAAAGGGGAGATAATTGTAATAAAAAGAATATAACAAAAATAATGTAAAAAAACAAGTCAAAATTCAGAGTACAAACATATGTACTGCAAAGCTGTACTGATTATAAAATTCTGAGATGTGACAGGTGCTCAATGATGTTTGTTGAATTAGTGAATGATTCTTTAGTCATTAAAAATATATCTCCCCAGGAAGTCCATACCTAGTTTTTGAGGGACTATTACCTGGGTACCCAATTAATTGTGTTGCCTTTCCCAGAGTTGGATCTAAGACAGGTTTTGTAAACAGCCAACTCAGCTAAGAACAAGCTAAAAACCAACCAGACAGCATTTCAGGTAAATCACCAGTGTTTCCAGAGTCAGAGTGTGTTTGTGAGCTCTATAAGTACCAGTTGAAAGTAGCTTATTTCTTTTATTTTAATTTATTGTTTTATTGTTCAAGTACAGTTGTCTCCATTTTCACTCCGCAACAGGAACTTGTTTCTAGGTCAAGAAGAACTCAGAGCTAGGCTGGTTTTATTGAGATACTGCTCCCCAACACCATCTCTTTCCCTTTAAAAAAGAAATTTACAGGAACTAGTATAAAGGACACATGGACAACAACTAAGGGGGGGTGGAAATGGGAGGGGTGGGGAGCACAGGGGGTGGGCTGGGATGGGAGTAAAAGACAGAAAACTGTACTTGAACAATATTTAAAGGCCAGAAAAATGAACAATCAATGTTTACAGTCTTGAATATTACTGAATGTCATGAAAAGTATTTGTACCAGTTATTTTTTAATTGTTAAATTTGTGACATGGTTTTCTAAATAAAAGTTTTATGGATGTAATTGAAGATGTACATGAAGTTGTAGGGGCTAATAAAGAAAGGTCTGTGTATCCTTTACCAGATTTCACCCAATGCCAACATCTTGTAAAACTATAATATAATATCACAACCAAGACATGGACAGATACATATGGATTGGCTTTTGACAAACACAAATGCATTTGCTCAGTCAATTAGGGTTCCATTGGCCCATTGCTTGTTGTTGCATTTATGTGACTCTACCCAAAGTTTATCTCTGTTCCCAAAGAGTGTGGCTAACAAGAGTAACAGTCTATCTTAGAAGGCTTAGCTGAGAAGACAGCGCAGTCATGAATTGTTCACAGTGTTTGTAGCCCATTCCTTTAAGTTAAGCATGCCCCTGAGTCCTATTACTTATGCTAGTTAAGAGTGCAAATACAGGACCCTTTAGAATGGTTTTCTTATTCATCTGATTATTTCTTCTACAAGTGTTAGGGAATATATTTCATAATGACCATATTTCTCCTCAATTGAAATTTTGAAATAGTGCTATAAGGCTCACTTTATCAAATGCAGTTGAAAAATGGAAATAACACATAAAGAAATGATAAAGACAAAATGTGTTGTATACTTAATGACTTCTTGTTAGAGATTTAGTTGTCTTCAACATGGAAAAAGCATCCCAACAAGTAAACTAAGCAGTTACACCTTAATCATCAGTGTCATTTCCCCACAGGTTTCTAAATTCATATATATGATTTAATCCATTTCTAGTCAACGGAAAAGCACAAAAAAATTCAATGAGGTTGAGTTCTATCTGGGAAAAATTTGGTTACAAAAAAGTGCTTGCCAGACTAGTATTTTTCTTGTTTTCTTTTTTAAAAATTTAAATCACAATATTTTCCAACAGGAATTTTTGCCTACTGTTTTTACCATGTCATAAATTTCATACAATGAAATCCATAGTGAGAGTGGAACACTTGCACAGAATCTAGTTGTTCTAGAGTATGATTTCCAACATCTGCTGGTGAGGTTTTTATTCCTCCTAAACTCAAACACAAATTAGTATTTGCAGAACTGTGAAATGGAGTAGTTCTGTATTGGGGAAAGAGATGAAAATAGGGGAGGAAAATATTTTCCATTGGTGATCTTTATCCCAAGTATTCAAAGTGTGGAAAACATAGACAGGGAGCAAGTTTGAGAAGCCTGCAGTGTGTTTATTCTTCCACAGTTTATCACTTTTTAGAAATTTTCTGACAAAAATAATTCAAGTTTTTCAGGGCTAAATTCAATTTTAGAAATTCATACATTGTGCTATAAATAATTTTAGTATGTATACATATAAGTTGACTGACAGTTGCATATATGTGGAAATCAACAAAGATGTACAATACTATGAACTTAGCACAAATAAATGCTGTTTTTAGTATGAAAGTATATTAAAATTAATAATAAAAATATAGAGTAGTGGCACTCAAATTTTTAACAGTACATGTTCCCAGCACTCTCCAGCTCTCACTTAATTAACAATTAGTTGTGTACATTCCTCTTATTTGTATTTTCAATAGACATTGTTAGCTCCTAAAAGCAAAGTTTTTCCACATTCTTTACATCCCACTCCAACAATGTCTTCCAAATAGTATGCACTCAATAAATATGTTTGTTAAATTGAATGTTGTTGCTATTTTTATTCTACCAATTTATATAATCTGGACATATTTTTCAGCTAAAATTACTTGCTGGAAATTCATATGTGTGTATGTGGAAAGGTGGAGAATAGCTTTAAGCTATTATTATGCTTCTTCATTCTTGTCACTTTTTAATTTGACATTGAGCTTTGAGCAGGTGCTGCACAATTCTGACAGCCAGAGGCATGCAGTAGGGTCAGGGAAGGCACAAAGAGTTTAGAGCAATAAATAGTGTCCAGTAAATACTCTGCTTCATTGCAGGTAGGATACTATTTAATGTATTTTTTCAGAAAAATTTAAAAACTGTTTGCATACTAGCAGAAGGTAATGATAGTATAGTTTGCACTGCTTTTGCAAAAGAGGAGTTGCTGTTTGTATCACCCATCTCATTGTCAAAGGGTTAAAAGTGAGTCAGAACATAAATCACACTTTTTACTAAAGTATTAAGGGTTTTTGCCCTGAAAGTCCCCTTTACCTGAATACATTTGAAACATATAGAATCCACCCCCCTCATCTGAACAGCTTGGTCATTTTCACAAAATACAGACCAAAATGTGAATATGTTAGTGGGGAGGGGGGAATTACTCACATAGTGAATATTAAATGATTACTTTTAAAACAATTAGTCCAGAGTGTGTTCCAATTTTGTATGTCTGTGTATAATTAGAAGTAACTAAGAGACTGTGATTTTAAAATTGACTACTTACCCTTTTAAGCTTTTTCTATGATGTTTGTAATGATTTTAATTTAAAATATTACACATATTAAGTATACAATTACTTTTGAGTATCAGTAGTTTTTCATTTACCAAATAGTTTGTTTTTCTCAAAAAGGCTCAAAAATTAATTTGACCAACAGTTAATGAATATGTGTGAGTTCTATTTGTCTTTATTCCTCTGATATGACATGAGTTTAAAATGTAACACTTTATTTCCACGCAATGTGAGCCCTTGTACTTTTATACTTTCACACAGCAGTGAATGCAACCCATTGCATATGCTGCCCTTCAATTGTGCACAGGACTCCTATTGATATTAATGAGTTTTTGCCTGGACTGAGTGTGGTCATTTTATGTGACCCTAAGTAGTCATTTTGTTGTGATTTGCATACTGGTTGTTACAGAGTATAGTGCATACATCATCTCTAAAGTGCTTAGAGATTTTGACAGAGGAAAGGAACATACGGAGCATAAGTTTAAAAGATTATTATTGCCTTTACTTTAAATTATTTTATTTGTGAATTCTCTAAAGCATGCAGAAACACAGCCAAAGTACACATGCAGTGGAAGAGAAAGCGCTGGAAAATAATATTTCTTATCAGTAATTCTGAAATTTCCACTTGTAGACATATTTTTAATCTATTGAAAACAAAGCTAGTTAGCTTCTTAATTCTACAGGAGATATTACATCAGGACATGCATAATCAAGGCACTAAGCTGTAGACATGTCTACAATGTAGACATCCATTGTAGATGAAAGACTGAAGCCCTCAGTGTGGGCAGCAGGCCTTTTGTCCTGCAATCCCTTCCATACCAATTTTCTTAAACCTGCCCTATGAAGGCCAGTGGGGAGCACCTTTAGAGCTTACACTGTCCACTTCTTGATGGACAGTGATAGAGGGAGAACTCAGGGTGGATGAAAGAGCTACTTTGACATAATAATGTAGCTTCAACTTTCTTTTTCTTTGTATTGAACTTATTGGGGTGACACTGGTTAACAAAATTATACAGGCTTTGCATGCAGTTCCACAACACATCATCTGTACATAGTATTGTGCGTTAACCACCCAAGTCAAGTCTTTATCACAATTTATCCCCCCTAGACCTTCCTCCACCTCCTCCCACCCCACCTCCTCCCAGCAATCACCTCACTGTTGTCTGTGTCCATGAGATTTTTTTCTCTTTTTTAAAATTTTTTGCTCAATCTCTCCACCTCCCATTCCCAGTCTCCTAACTCCACTCCTCAGAAGCTGTCAGCCTGCTATCTATGATACTATCTTTCTTTTGTTTGATAGTTCATCCTGCTCATTAGATTCCACATGTAAGTAAAATCATATGGTACTCGTCTTTTTCTGATGGGCTTATTTCACTTAGCATAATGCTCTCCAGGTCCATCCATGCTATTTCAAAAGGTAAGAGTTTCTTCCTTTTTTACAGCCAAGAAGTATTCCATTGTGTAAATGTATTACAGGTTTTTTATCCACTCAGCTACTGATGGGCACATGCATTGTTTCCATAACTGGCCTATTGTACATAATGCTACAATGAACATAGGGGTGTATATATTCTTTTGCATTAGTGTTTCAGAATTTTTCAGTGTATTTCCAGAAGTGGAATTGCTGGGTCATAAGGCAGTTCCATTTTTAATTAAAATTTAATTAAAAGTAGTTTCACTTTCAATGTAAAATCTGAAGAAGTTCAGGTTCACTCTCATAGGATATAACATGAAAATTAAAGTGAATATGGAAAATATGTTTATAATTTCAACCACTACCACCCAAGTGGCTCAAAATTCAAAAGGATAGGTTAAATATATGTGGTTCCACTTCCTATGATGAAGATTCATTTGTAGAAAATCATTCTTTATTGTTGAGCATTCTTTATCCCTTAACAGTGGCTATTCTAATTGTACAGTGCTCTGGACAAACACAGTCCTTGCTTATGTCAACAAATCTGATATTTTTCCAGGCAACCATGGGTTTGGTTATGATCTTTTCTACATGTGTATGCACGTGCTTCTGTGGCAAGTAAAACAAATGTTAATTAAACACTAATACCACCAACACCTCCACAGGTAGACTGTGAATAGTAAAACACAAAGAAAATAATATTTCCCTGTATATTAACTTCACCCACAGAGCTTTGTTACTACAGTGTGAAATTATGTGTCATTTGAGGCCCAGTAAACTACTTCCCTCATCCATAGCCCTCTATTTTTGGTCTTTTATCTTAGCAGGTGGTATACGTATGTGTGTGGTTTTCTGTTCTTAGATAGTAAGTATTAGGTAAAGGAAAATCTTTTATGAGATATAACTTCTGTGGAAGGAAACTCTTTTAAATATTTGTTTGGTGGGGGGATACAAAACCCAATTTACATGCTCACTTTTATAGCAGACTTTTCCACATCTGTGAAAAGGAGGGGCAGAGCAAAGGCTGGACTCTGGTCTGGTCAAATTTGGGAGATAATCAGCCATATTATAATGAGATTCTCCAGTATGTGAATAAATAACTGGAAAGACAAGAAAAATCAATGTTAAAAATGTTTATATGGCCCTCACTGGTGTGACTCAGTGGATTGAGCACTGGCCTGCAAACCAAAGGATTGCCTGTTTGATTCTCAGGTAGGGCACATGCCTGGCTTGTGGGCCAGGTCCCCAGTAGGTGCACGTGGGAGGCAACCACACACTGATGTTTCTTTTCCTCTCTTTCTCCCTCCCTTCCCTTCTGTCTAAAAATAAAATAAATAAAATCTTAAAAAATAAAAGAATCAATGCTGACACATGACAATGCAAGCATTCAATTCAATACGTGTCACACTGTGGGGGAGGATAACTCAAACCAGGTTTTTTGGACATTATATAGATAAAACAAGAGTTTGATAGACTGATTTTTTCTCTTTTCAATGGGCTGTGCCAGAATATTGTGGGCACAGTGTAAGTAACTGGAGAGACGAAAAAACATACCTAATGAATTGGTCAATGAGTTGATTTATTTTCTGTCTTTGAGGACAGTCTGTTTTCTGTTAAATCACCCTGTTTGTGTGCAATGCAGGAATAAAGGGAGGGGGAGGAAAGAGGGAGCACATTTACAGTTGTAGGGATTTGTATATATACATGTATGAAATACTGTAGAGTTTCACCCCAAAGTAAACTATCCCATGATTTCCTCCCTTAGAGAGTGAAGCCACCTTACACAATGCCCCTTTGATAGTTGATTAAACAAGCCCCCTTTGGATGGAAGGAAGTAGAAAAGGGTAAGTGGGGGATAAATGGTGATGGAAGGAGACTTGACTTGGTGTGTTAATCACAGTACAGTATATATATGATGTGTCATGGAATTGTGCACCTAAAACCTGTATAATTTATTAACCAATTTCACCCCAACAAATTCAGTAAAAAAAGGAAAAAACAAGCCCCCTTAGAAGCCATCCAATATGAACCCCATCTTGTATTAAATCCTCCTTGATGACAAATAGTGTTGTAAAGAGAACCTAGTTTTTAGCTAGTGAGTTAGATCACGCGTGGATAGGTATAAATTCTGTAGTCATGTTTGTGAAAGAAAGCATAGTGATCTAATGCATTTTCTTCAACAGAAGGCACAAGACTTTAATTTTGTAAATTCTGTTTACAAAAACAATAGTAGAGGTCTATAGTGTATGTGTTACTTTAACCCCCACCCTTTTAGATGTCACAGGAGTTAACTGAAATTTGTTTTTAAAATAGTATTTTTTAAAATAATTCTTTAATTTTAAAAATGTTCTATTTGCAGAGCTCTTAAAAAAGATACATTTATTTTCTTATAAAACAGAAAAATGTCTAAATTGATTTCAAATATATTTCATACTCACTTTTCTTAATGCTTTAAAATTAACATATGTAAATGAGTTAGGTAGAGGATTGCTATTTTTGAAACTACTATCTAGGGCAAGTATAAAGCATATTCTATGTTTTAATTTTAGAAAATGGATAAGTGTAGATAATATCAAGTCAAGTCACATGGTATTGTTTTTCATTGTTACTTTCTCTTCAAGATTTTTTTTGAAAGGGTCACATGTTTGGATTTTTAAATATCAAATTGTACATGTAATTTCTCAACTCTAAGGTTCTACATGTGTCTTTAAAGATTCAACAGGTGGAAAAATATATTCTTTTCTTTGGACAACTACATCTTAAACTCCAATCACCCACTTTCTACTTCTCCATTTTATCCCTTCTTCTCTTCCCTTTTTACTACAAATATAATTTAAATAAAAACAGATATTGATGGTAAGCCTACCTGTACCCTACAGGTAACTTAACAACAACATCCTGATTTGGGAGTAAGGGAAATATGTAAATCCTAAACACTTCCAGTGGAACAGTGTTTTATTTTATTGAAGACAAACACAGTTCATGTACTAATGCAGGCAATGGTTTCCCTACTCTTTTCTTTTTAAAGATAAGAAACTGACTTCTAGGCGTAATATTTTCTTCTCTTTTCTTGGTGGAAAGATACATGCTAGAGTTTAATAATCCATTTACATTTTGCTGTGTATTCAGAAAGTCGCTGCCATATAGACGATCAACCTATGTCTGTCTACATACAATTGCATACAAGATTCATATATGTGACTTAATTTACCTATCTGTAGCACCTAAATGCTTACTTTTTCACACTCTACCCACCCCCCAATATCTTCTATTGCTCTGATGAGGTGATGAAGATGAAGCTTTTTTTTGCTTTTACCCTTTTTTTACTTTACCCAAAGTAAAGCATTGTTGTTGTTTTTAACTCACAAATTATTATGTGAGAAAAAACTGTACTGCACAGGCTTGAGAGAAACCGAGGCCAAAGCTGCTTCTCCTACAAAGGCCTTGGTTGGGAAAGGGGTGGTGGCAACCTCAAAACAAAGAAAACCCCAGGCAGAGGCCCCAACCTCCCTTGAATTTTAATGAAAATGTAATGTTAATGATATAATGAGGTTAGTAAGGAGGTTATCATAAAAGCTAACTAGGCTTTAGTTATATTTTTAAAAGAAATAAAAGAGGCAATAAGTGAAACAAGTCTCATACATACATATCAAATGTATGTATCAGTAATGAATAGTAAAAATACTGATGGTGATAAATGTCTATTTATATTTATATAAATATCTTGTAACATATCTGCTTATGGCTCCATTAAAGAGTTCTGAATGTACTGGTAGTTGAGTTCTGTGTACTTTAGTGAGAACTAACTATAAATTTCTTAATCAGTTCAAAGCAGAATTATAGATACAGAGGACAAACTGATAGTTGCCAGAGGGAGGTTGGGGGACTAGGTGGAAAAGCTGAAGGAAGTGAGAAGTACAGATTGGTAGTTACAGAATAATCATGGGGATGTTAAGTACAGCATTGGACATATAGTCAATAATAGTGTAACAATTATGTATGGTGTCAGGTGAGTATTGAAAATAACAGGGGGAACAAATTGTAAAATATATGATTGTCTAACCACTATGCTGTACATCTGAAACTCATGTAAAATAACACTGAATGTAAACTATAATTGAAAAAAAATTTAATAAAATTTTATACAATATTGAAAGAGGAAGAGGTTAGTTGGCAAGAACCAAAAGAGAACCAAGAGGTTTAAGATTATAGATTTTGTGTTTGTAGACACATCTCTATAGAATCAGTATTATTTATAAAAAGAAATATGCCCGTGAGTATACACACAATATGTAGCATATTTTCTATACAACACTTGCAAGTGTATGGTACACTGTGCAGCTGTAAATGATTAGGCAATCTGAAAAAGGCAAGACGGTACATGTGATAATCATCACCTATTAAATGCTTAAATAATTTTGCTTTGTACAACAAAAAAACACTTCAGAGCATGAATTGAGAAGAATATTTATTTTGGGGAAATTATAGTTAAATGTCTTGTCTATTGCTTGATATGCATCTACAACAAAAAGTTGGATAAAGCATGCTTGTACATACAAAGACTTGAAACATAACTGCTTCTGATTTAGTAAATTACTCCTCAGCCATCACTACAGGTAATTCTCCCTTATTTCATAGAGGGTCTTGTGATAAAATAACAGAGGTGGAATGGTATATAAAACTGAGATGAAGAGTAGTAAAACAAACTTTTCCTTCTAATGTCTCTGTATAATCCTATTTTCTTCCCCACAATTCATAGGACTGAACAGAATTTAGCCTTAAAGGGCAATACAAAGTGGACAATTTATCCCAGTTTCTGGACCCAAGGAAAAGGGCAGCACTTCTTACATATAGTCATCTTCTTTCAGGAGGACAGGAGCTCACCAAAAGGGCACTCAGCAGGAATGGGAAAGAAAAAGAAGAGAAGTGGGTGAGGTGAGTGACTCAGAGAAGGTATGGGTCCAATTTCAGGAGGCACCATTTCAGAGAAGTGTTTATCTTTTGGACTAAACAGAGATACACTCCTTTTTGAGAACTTAAAAAGATAGCACCTCCTGAAATGAACAACCTGCCTTGTCAGCCTTTCTTAAGCTGCCTTGTTTCACAACATTCAGGGTGTGTTTTGCCTGACAATGGCCCTGGGCTTGGGCATGATAACGGGCCCTGCTATGTACGCAACTGTAGAAAGGCCAAAAGTCAGAAGGAAAGAATCAAGAATCAAAATAATGACTAATGATTTCTAACCCGAAGCAAAGCAGATGCACTGTTTAATGGGAATGTGTCTCTGTTTAAATGCTTCATTCCACACACTGCCACACAATACAGCCAAGAGGAAAAAACAGATTTTTTTGAAAAATGTTTTATTTAAACGTTTTTAATCTTTTACAACAATAAAATATTGTGTCAATATAAACCCCTTGACTAAAACTGTTCACATCAAACATTACAGTGAATTGTTTTCTTTTTGACACCCAACTCATCTTTCAAAGAGTCTCCTTTTTAACACAATGCAGAATTTATTGAAAATAAATAATTGCTGGCAACTGGAATAGGCAATTTGAATAAAATAGTTGAAAAAGCAACTCTTAATGAAAATAGCGTTTATTATACATCAGTTACTGAATGAATAAACTAAATGATCTTTCTTTAAATTAATAACTTCAAAAACGTTTAATATACAAAACTGTACAATTATAAAGTCGGCAGAAATATTTGGGTTAACTCAGATTTGAACCATAGCGCTTAACTGCAAAGAAAAATATTGAAACAAACAAAAACAAGCTTAACAGTTTCAACACATGAACTCAATGTGGAAAAAACATCCCAGAACTAATACCCAACTACCAACAGAATTCAAAGACTTGAAAAAAAAAAAGAAAAAGGGTCTGGGATTTCAATTAACTTATTCTCTTGGACCTGCGGCTGGGGGGCACACAGTGTGGTGGACCAGAGTCCTGGCAGCCCTTACTAGTGCATCCTCAACAAGGGGCCCTAGGCTATCTGGTCCTTAGGTAGGTAGTTTGAAGCTTTGTCTACCACAGCTGAGCCTGGAGGCCCAAGCTAGGTGGCCAGCCCTGGTATCCAAGCTCCCAGGCAGGTCTGGCAAGCAGCAGCTGAGTGCTTGGGTGCTTGACCAGCCAGTAGATCCATGCTCCTTGGGAATGAGGTGTCTTTCTGGACCTGGCCTGTGGGCTTGAGAGCTAGTCATAAAGCCACAGCAACTGCATGTTTTTTGAATCTCTAAATAGCCTAGCGCGATTTTTTTTGTAGTTTTTGTTTTTTGTAAATAGTAATACGATACAACTATCTACTCACACACACGTTTGCACACACGCACGCACACGCACACACACACAAAAGAGATAGAAAACAGAAATCCATACGCTGGGGCTCTCACTAACTAGCCCAATCGTCGCCGTGGACTTTCCGCCAGCTGTGCTTTTCCGAGGCGTGGAGATAGCTCCCCGCGTGAGCCGACTCAGCGACAGCGCTATATACATGGGAAAGGATGTGCCACGGAGCTAGACCAAAATCCCTGTGACCTTTGCTAATCATTTCACTGTTGTTCTGCACAGAGCAGAGGAGAGCCCTTGCCACCCCTCCCCAAAGTTCTCTCATTCAAGGAGCCGGCGTTGAACTGGGAATGAACCGACCTGTGAGGTGCTGACCCAGTCTGTCGCCAGCGTCTCTGGGGTGTCCTCTCCAGCGAAATCAATAGCATGTAAAGGCAAAGTCCTTCGCCTGGGAGGGCCGACGTCGGGTAGCGCTGCCTGGAGAGGCACCAGGTCCTTGGGGAGCTCCGTGTGCAGGCATTCCGGACCTCAGTAGGTTCAGAAGCCCTCTCAGCTCCTCAAGCCAACATCTATCGCTCGAGCGCTGCCGCGGAATCCTTGTCTGGCACCCAGATTTGCGCGGTAGAAGCCCTGCAGGGGCTCCGCAATTTTGGCAGGGAGGGCAGAATCTTTCAAAATCGCCTCTCCACTTCGCACTACTTTGCAAACCCAATCAGCTAGCCTATTCTGCCCATCCTAGGCACTCCACTCACAGGGAAAAACAAAACAAAACAAAACAAAACAACAATTATATATATTGGTGAGATTATATATATATAAATTTATATACATATATAAAATCTCGTCAATATTATCACCAACAACTCTTTCCGTTGAATCTTCTTGTCTCCTTACAGATTTGGGATGCGAGGGTGAGTGAATGATAGGCACATCTCTCACCCTCCTCCTTCCAGCCTCCCCTCCCTTTTCTAAGCAATTAAAAAACCATCAGCTCAATGAAGGAATAATAATAATAGCAATAATAATGTGGAGTGGTCGATTAGATACAATTCATCTCACAAATATTGTGTACAGCTTGTAGTAAAACACAGCAGACATTTAGAAATGCTATAGAAGTTTTTTAAAAATGCAAAACTAGTCTATTGTAAAACAGATTTCACCTGAAATACAGCTGCTATAACCAAGGCGCTGAAAGGTTATTCAGAGGCACACATCTGTCTTCCCACCTCCCTCCCCTATCCCTATCCCCGACCCCAAGTTACCCCACTCCTTGCTCTTCCTAGAGAGGAGTAACCAAACAATTCTTACTCAAAGTAAACAATATATATTGATCAACAGAAAAGGTTGGAGAGAACTGTTCCTCAGGCGGCAAGGGATATGAAGTTCCCGCTTGGACTGCTTAATAAAACCGTGTATCAGTGTTAAGAAGCCTTGAATGCATGTGTGTTTCCTTTCTTAATATAAGTTAGAATCCCCTGTTAAAAGGGGGGGGGGAGAAAGAAAATAAAAAAGAGAGAGAAAGAGAGAGGTCTAGAAAGATAACAATAATAAAGCTGGAGTGAAAGGAAGGGAATAAGAGAGAAAGAGAGATCCGCGCTGCTCCCAGTGCGGCGGGTCACTTGCTCCCTTCCTGCAATCAGAGATCATGGCAGGTCGTGTCTGTTTTCACGGTGTGCGAATAAACCTCATGTGGCTGCTGTTCCCCTGGTGGAGTCATTCTTTTTTCTTTTTGTCTTCGATTACAGAACCAGACACGCACTACTTCTTTCTCCAACTGGAGGCTGTCTGCCAGCGAGGAAATCTCCTGCGCGGCAGGCTTGGGACACTTGAGGAAATGCGTCTCCAGTACACCCTTGACACTCACCTCGATGGAGGTTCGCTTCTTGCGCTTTCGGCCCTGTGCGGCGATCTTGTCAATGCTGGTCGGACT
The DNA here is from genome assembly GCF_014824575.4 of Sturnira hondurensis. NCBI lineage: Eukaryota > Metazoa > Chordata > Mammalia > Chiroptera > Phyllostomidae > Sturnira > Sturnira hondurensis. Next base: position 174,472 of record NW_028074020.1, on the reverse strand, counting down.
CCCTGTGGACGAATCAGCCTCCTCCAGCCACTTGTTCAGCAGCGGCTTCAGCTTGCACATGTTTTTGAAGCTCAGTTGCAAGGCCTCGAACCTGCAGATGGTGGTCTGTGAAAACACGTTGCCGTACAGTGTGCCTAGTGCCAGCCCCACATCGGCCTGGGTGAAACCCAACTTGATTCTTCTTTGTTTGAACTGTTTAGCGAACTGTTCCAACTCATCTGAGGTTGGTGTCTCTTCGTCTGAGTGGTCCTGGCAGTGGTGCGAGGCTAGGTCGCTGTGGTCTGGGGGCTCCCGGAGCACTGGGTGTAAGCTCTGTGCCGAGGCGGAGGCCGGTGGTGGGGTGAGCCCCCCGTGCTCCAGCATGCCACTGACGGTGAAGCCTGGCTGCGAGTACACGTTAAGGGGTTGGCTGCTCGACGTGATGGACGGGTTTGGAGCCGGGCTCGTCCCCCAGGCATTGGGGTGGTTAGTGTGCGGAGAGTGGTGGGCGACGTGAGGCGAGCGGTGATGGATGATCGCGCCGAGCTGTAGGTCTTCGCGCCCGGGTTTCACGTCCTGCTGGTCCAAGGGGCTGGTGGCCAGTGTGGAGGACCATGGGCCTCCGTCGGTCAAACTGGTCACCCAGTGATGCCCAAGGGGATGCCCATTGCTAGGAACTCCCTGCAAGTAATCACTTTGGAGAAGTTTCTGAGGGTTTCGAAAAGGACTTCCCTGCTGCATACCCGCAGAGTCCGCATGGACCAGAGAGCTGGAACTGAGAATGCTGTAGGGATTCGACGCAGCTGTGGCCATGGTCGGTGAGGATCCCCTACTAGTTATAATGTGGCAAAGGGAGCAGCTTCAGCCTTTGACATCTATCGTGCTGGGGAGCCAGAGCAGCCAGAGCGAGTTACAGGCATCCACCTCGACCAATCATAGCGCATCCCAGCCTGGCCTGCCGTGGGTTCAGCCAATGGCGGTGCGGGAGGCTGGGCTAGTTTTCCAAATTAAGCTGGCGAAGCTCTGAGAGTTTCAGGGAGACCCAAGCAGGAAGTGAATCAAATGTTTCTGCTCCATTGGCTGCTTCGCGCTGAGTGGCGGCAGCAGCTTATTTGGTTATACCATCACCACCACCACCACCACCACCACCACCACCACCACCATTTACTTTGCCTGTGTTGGTAGTTGGGGGTGGGGAGGGAAGAATCAGAGGGATGTGTGTGTTTGTGTATGTATTTGGACGCTGATGGGGGTGAGGCCGAAAAATGGCTTTAAAACTTATTTTAGATTATTTAGGTTAACCCAAATAGAGAATGAAAAAATATAAAGAAAACAATATAACCAATTTAAATGTCATCTATATCTTAGTGGATATGGGATTTTCTCACATCCATTTGGCTTACTAGTTAGTTGTGTACAGAGGAATGCAAAACAAAACCTTGCTACAAAGTTTGAGGAAAGGAACGTCTGCGATAGGAACCAGAATCTACAGACTGATGCCCATGGTTCCAATAAAAGTTATTTTGGCTTATGTATTTCATTTTACATTTATAAGAAACTCTATACCAAGGTCAGAAAGCATCTGAGACATACCCAGTTTCTTCTGATGAAAAAAAAATGCTTTAAGGAATGAAGAACTGGAAGATTCTGGGAAAGTAAAATCAAATTTGATACTGTCAACATTCACTTATTTTGAAGTTTGCCTCCCAAAACAGTTGGTTAATTGGAAGACTTGGTTTTTATTATGGCTCTATGTCAGCTCCCATCAGCTTCTGTCCCACAACTTCTGTCGGAGGCAGTGCTTGCTGAAGCTGGCAGTCCTTCCTCACACTCACCACAGACTCTCAGCCGACCTAGTCCCAATAGGTATGCAGGGCAACGTTCCGACCACCGTGCCTGATGCTGTCCTTTGGGGAAATTGTTTTTAACAAATATCTATTTCCCCCACCATCATCAGAGACAAGTTGAAGTAAATGGGAATCATTTATTATGCCAGAGAGAAGAGAAGAGAAGAGAAGAGAAGAGAAGAGAAGAGAAGAGAAGAGAAGAGAAGAGAAGAGAAGAGAAGAGAAGAGAAGAGAGAAGAGGACTGTTTGGCATTAAGTACCACTACCCCCACCATCCCCATCAAGCTTGAATTAGTTTTCAGCTTGAGAGAACAGTAGTTTTAATTTTTGGTTAGCGGAAAGGGAGAAATACTTGTACTCCACCTAAGCTCTTAGAATTTTGGGGAGAATAAGTCTGTCTGCTGAAAAGCTCCACGCAAAGATTTTTGCTTGTAAGCAGAGTATGGTGAAATACAAAGATTTGCTCTAGCTGGGTTAAGGAAACACTGGATACACAACGCGATCTCTAAAGTTAAAAAAAATGACCTTTCATTGCATAATTTTGGAGGTAACCTAGCTGCGTAATTATATTTGCACTCACAGAAGACAGCATTAGAGTTCCCTTATTGGTTTGAAATTCCATTAAATATATTGCAAGAGCTCCTAGGTTAAGCTTGATTTAAATTTGCATACATTTTCATATATTTAGCAGAAATAAAAGAAGGCTTGCAGCTACCAGAAAGTCATTAAGGCATTAGTTTCTCTAAGAAGACAGATCTGAAGAAAATGCAGGAAAATGAGAAAAATAAAAACAAGGTGAGCTTATTCTGCCATTCCTTTATATAGCTAAAGAGCATCTATTTCCTGTGAAATAAGTAATTACTTGTGAGAGCACAGAGCAATAGAAGTTTATGTTGGTTAATGTAAATTGTGTCTATTAGGCAGGAAAACCTAGCATCTGTTTGAGATATATTTCTTTCTTTTTCTCTTTCTTTAAAAATAGGATAAACACTTAGTAATTATTGGCAGCTAGGATCCTTTACCATGTTCCCCCCTCGTCCTCCCTCACTGAAATTGTGGTTTCATTTGCCGGTGCCCTATTGAAAAGGTTTATCTGCTTTTAACCTAGAATCGATCTCTCTCTCTCTCTCTCTCTCTCTCTCTCTCTCTCTCTCTCCCTCCCCCTCCTCTCCTCTCCTCTCCTTTTTCTGCTTAGGAACGTCATTTGTTTACTGCCAACTGTGTATATCTTCCTTTGCAAGAATGCAGCCTCATTTGTGTCTGAATTCTTGCTTCCTGAAGAAAAAAAGAACTTGTTAAAATCAAACGAAAAATAAAACTTTTCAGGTGCTCTGTTAGGCTGCCTGATCGAGGGTGTACTTGCCAGTCTGTGGATAACTTTAGAGGTCAGAAGGAAGCACAGTGATGAAACCATACTAGCAAAAAGATCATGATCATTGCCATGTTATTGTTGGCGGCAGCGGCGGTGGGTTCCCCACCCCCACCTTGCAGCTGCGTTTGGGTGAAAGAGTTGCTAATCTTAGTCTGACCATTCAGGGGGTTAAGGCAATTATCAATTGATAAGGCTTTTGCATGAAGAAGAAGGGGGTCTTTTTCCAAGACTGATTTGCCTGTGTCCTTACAATCAACCTTCCTCTTGCCCTTGGCCTCTGCTCTGGGCAACTGGTTTCGCCAGAAACGGAAAAAAAGGTTCAGACCATTTGTTCCCAGGCTTGAGTGGGCAGGGGGGTGGGGATCGAATAGGAGGCATCTATACCCAGCGACAGGTTTTTGACACCCTTGTTTTGCTGTTTTTTAATGTAAGAATGCCTTCTGTCAGGAGCAAAACCCGAAGTACTTGTTTTCCTTTCCTTTCCTTTCTTTGTTTTTCCTTCCCTTCTCCCCTCCCTCTGATTTCTCTCTCTCTCTCTTTCTCTGTCTCTCTCACTCTCCTATTTGTTTAAAATTATTTTCCATGAATATAGATATCATTTGTTAAATTCACATGCAAACACATCTTGGAGCAGCTGTGGTAGAATCTTCTCATGCAAGTAAGGTGTTTTGTTTCTGAAGAAAATATCTGCATATAGTCAAATCTTCTTGCTGTTCTAACTAATCTACTGGAGAGGTTTCCTTCGCCCTCTCCTGTCAGTCTAACTTCCCAAGTGTAACAGATGCCGCTCTCAAGCGCTCCTTTCTGTGGCTTCTCTTTATTTAGCTTTGCATATTTCTCCCCATGATCTGGGTTTCCATAGAGAGAGGAATAAAAGGGGGGACCATGGTCACAAATCCCCTGCCCCATGCAAAATAAAAGAGCCTCATTCAATAGACGACCCCATCTGGACATGGGAGAAAAATAAATCCATGTGAAGCTACTGTTGCAAATAGTTGGTAACTTATTTTCATAGAATGAATTTTGCCTTAAATTCAAAGTTACCACTGGTAAACCTGCTCTCTTTCATAGCTGGGCTATATACACAGCTTGGCGTTGTCCTCACCTTGATCTTGAAGTCCACTGCTGGGTCCCCAGATCTGATTTACCCCACCCCCCAAGAGATATGGTTTAAGTATAATAATAGCTGCCCAGCCCTACTAGGCTGGGGCAGCTAAAAGTTGTCCTGGAGAGGAGCCTGATTTACAAATGAACAAAATGTAATTTTAGCAAGTGCACACACCCAGCTCTAGCAAGGAAGCACAGGTTTCCATTCCCTTGCCAGGTTAGTACTACAAGACACTAAGTTCATGCCTCCTTGTGTTGCCTTCATACTCCAATCAGCCACCTTACCTTACGCATCACATTGCTTGATTTCTAAGCAGGCAATTCAGTTAATTTCAAAAGGCAAGTCAGATTGGCTTGATTTACTTGTATGTTCATTCAGCTATTTGTAACCTTGAGGTTCACAGTGGCTCTTCTCTCTCACAAGATTTAGGGATATATAATAACTCTTAAGAGTCTTCCCAGGACACACACACCTCTTTCCAAGCAAGTAAGAACTCACAAAAGAAATTAGGCATATTAACATGGTTCAGGTTGTGCTCCTGTGGAAGCAGGAGAGCATGAATGCAGCTGGACAGCCTTGTACCAGGCTCTTTCAGAAAGCACCCTAGCCATGGGGATGATGCCTCTTGTAGATTGCACATATAAGTATAGGTTAGGAAGCATTCTCATTATCCGTACAAATTGGAGAAGGGGGAGGCAGTCTGGGGTTGGGTTTGGTGAGGGTTGGAGAGCGGGGTCAGGAAAGAAGTCCAAAAGGCCACATTTGAATGTATATAATATACCATGAAGCTCCAGACTCATAAGCATGACCTTGAGGTGGAAAACTTCACCTTCAATACAAGTTTACTCTGGAAACAGGGCGAGTTAGATTGGGCTTGGTGGTGACAAGTACACATTTTCTTTTTATAGCTGGGGAGCTAATAAGGGAAGGGAAACAATTGAATAGCTTCTGAAAGAAGCACAGAAAGAACCCTTTTTCCTGGTGTTTGTACATTGAGCTCATGAGACTTTCTTGGTGTGAGACACAGCTGCCCTTCGGAGCGCCAGCCCACTCTTCTGGTTGTCATTGTTGTTGTCGTTATTGTTTGTCTTTTCATTCTTGGCAAACTGCGTGGGGGAAGGTAAAGGGTTCATAATATTTGGAGAGGGAAGTCTTTTAAAAATTAGCTAGCATTAGCATACACTTGCCAATATGAATTCAAGCTCAGTTACTATATATTTTTTTAGATCTCTGTTGGCTTTCATCTAAGGTGAGGAAACAAATCTTTAGACGAACAGGGAAAGGTAAAGAGAAGGGAAGGAGTGGTAGTATACAGAAAATGCCACAGCAGATACACAGTAATTTTAAAAAAATAAAATATTCATCATAAAATTTAAAGCAAATACCACGATCTTAAAGAACACTAGTCATTCGCTAGCAAAATCGAATGTCAGTGGGGAAGTGCTTAGGCATTGTGTAGCGGGGGCCGCTGACAGGATGGTTAGAGCACAGACAGGGACAATAGAGACCCTCACTGCCCAGGGAAAGGATGCTGGCTCCCACCGCTGTGTTGGCAAGGTCGTATTGATCCAGTCCCAGTTTCTCTTCTGAGGTCACTTCTTCTCTTGCCATTACCATTGTCAGGCGAAGAACCCCTCTCTTAAAGGGTCCCAGGGAAAGAGCTCTATGGAGACAAGCTATTGTGCAGTACTCTGTGTGGCTATCATTTTCCTGGCACCAATATTTGGGGTGTCTAGGAATTACTGTGGGCATTTGCCAGTTACTTGTTTTGCATCACAGACAGAGTCTAGTTTTGAAGAATCCAGTTGATGGTTTTATATAATACTGACTCCATGTGAAAATTTTTTTAATGGAGTAGCAGAATGTTTTCAAATTTAAATTGTGGTGGTGTTTTTTATTTGTATCTTGACTTTTTTCTTAAGAAATGGGAGGAGTATTTAAAGGTGAAAAAAATAATTCCAGCTACGTGATCAATCACAGGGCATATACAGATGACCTATTACTTTAAATTCTGCAAATCGGTATTTGAAGCATTGATAAATCACTGAGTTGAACATTAGAAGGTTTTCATATCACTTTAATAGTTAATAGAGATGCCCAAAACTGCAATTTTCTCCCTTCTTCATGTACAGATTAAGGTTTAATGTGCAATATTATAAGAATGCTCTGACTTTATTTATAACTGAGATCGTGTTTTCCCTAAACTTGCTCCCCCACTTCCTTAGGATATACTATTTATTGAAATAGCTGGCTTTTTGCATCCCCGTGTGGTGATGGAACTATGGAAAATGTGACTACAGACCAAAATATAGGCTCCTTCTAGGAAAATATTTTAAGTAAGTAATCTGCTGAGTGCTAGGAGCTCATGTTACTATTTCTGGACCCCACATTGGTAGAGAACCTATACCACATTTGAAAATGAGCAGGCAATCACATTTAACCTGCTATCATTACTAATAAATTTATATTATTTTCATGAGATTAGGTAGGGAAGAGGGCTGACAATTCTGAGAAAAACTGATTATATATATATAATATCTATTGCTATATTTCTAAATCCATGTCTCTATATATCTGGAGAGAGAGACAGTGTGTGTGTGTGTGTGTGTGTGTGTGTGTGTGTGTGTGTGTGTTCAGGGCAAAAACCCACTTTGCAAGGACATTTGAAAATCCATTTTTTACAAGAATATTCATGTTTCCTTTGTTGTGATTATTGAGGTGTGGTGTTGGTTTCCCCTATGCTCTTAAATGTCCTGCAGCTATCTTTAGGACATCTTTTGCATTTTGTCCCATTCCCCATTGTGGCAACCAATTTGACTCTCCTGTTAAGAGAAAAGGTCTACTTGATCTGGTATTTGGGTTTTCCTCTGCCAGCAGATACATGCGATTTTGTGTGTGTTTGTATGTGTATTGTATGGCTGATAACTTTTTGAAATCTCTTTCTAAGTTACAAGTGGTAGCCACCAAAAGAACCCAGCCCCTCACCAAGTCTTTTCCCTTGGTGAGTCTGGTACCCAGGCCATGAATCCGAGCTAGGCTGTCTGATAGCTCCAACCTGCAGATAATTACAGCCAGAGAAAATTCAGGAGCTGACTCTAAAGTTCCATGCACCACTTCAATTGTAAGAGGGGGAGGTATCTGGACAACAATAGAAACTGCTACCTTTGAGCTTGCCTGGCTAAAAAAAAATGCTGGGATGAAGCCCAATGGCTGGAGCAGATCTTAGCCTGGTAAACAGGGGCTGCTGGGCCAGGACACGGGTGAGGGTGTTAAACTGAGAGATCCTTTCTTAAGATAACTCAGTGTATGACTTTTGGGCCAAATGTGTCCTATTCTGACACACAGTCAGTCAGTGAGAGGGCCTTATTTTGCTAGAAGCTTCCTGACCCTTATTGGCCTGCCCTTCTCAAGTCATTGTCCTTTATTTAGAGCAGGGTGTGTACGATGGAGGCAGGTGTGATTCCATGGTTGGAAATGGAAGCAGTGAGTGACAATCTAGAAAAGCAGACACAAAGGCAGCTGTTTTAGCTGTGTGGTACTGGGGAAACCTGGTAGAGGTGAGTTTCTCAGAATCCCCCAGGCCTGATAAGAGTAGCCTAGTGTTCTTTTTCCTGGGCAGCCTCTGCTACTTGCCAGATGGGCCCCTTGACCATTCTTAATTTCCAATGTCCCCCTCTGTAGACAGGTACAAAGATAAGGTACTCAAAATAACCCTTTCTCAGGAGGCAAGGCCCGGTCTCTTCTACCAAATGTTGTATGTTACCATAGCTCTGCCTCAGTGATACCATTCTTTTGGGTGTACTTAGATGAGTACCACCCCTATGACTCTTTTTGTGTGTGTTGGGGATGATAGTCATCCTAAAATATTTTGTCCAGATACTAATGTGTTAACTCAGATCACATTGAGGGTAGCAGGATTTAAACCTGCCAATCCTCCTTAAAAAATAACAAATTTCCTGTTTCTACCAATTAACAAGGGCAAAAGAAACCTTAGGTTTCCCAGAAAACTCAGGATAATCTAAATACCAACACACAAATTTCTTTTGTACATTCTAAGTATTATGTTTTACTGCCTCAGATGATAGTAAGAATGAAGCTCTCTCTTTTCCCTCACCTGCCCTCTTTACTACTTCTACTTTCTGAGAGATTGGGATTACTCTTTTTAGTTAATCTATAATTCAATCACATCTATTCTCATCTTTATCTTTAAAAACAGTATTTCCCCAGGTGCCTGCTGCTTATTTGGAATGCTAGATATGACTCCTCCTTAAACAAATGGATCCTGAACACATTTGTGTGTGTGTAAGAGAGAGAGAGAAACAGAGAGACAGAGAGAGAGAGAGTGAAGAGTGCTTACATGGTGAAACTATGCATATTGAAAAACAAATCAATTTGTGTGTAAATTGCCTTCGAAAAGGGTCTGAACTCTACATATGGGTCTGAACTCTGAAGAAACTAAGACTTACAGCCATGGAAGTTTAGTGTTCTTTGAACGTTTAGTTGACAGCTTTTAAAGAACTGAGATTTGTCCTGTACAAACACCCACATTAATGATGAAGAGAAGCATTTCAATCTTCCCCCTTTCTTTACCCCTCAAAGTAACATAACTACATTTTCAAACATATTCGATATGTTTTCAATATTCTTGAGGAATCTGCAAAGTTTTCTTAAAAAGAAGAAAATAAGTCACAACACAAATAAAAGGAAATACAGAATATGCGTTGTTTTTCCTGAGATTTTACTACTGGAAATCAAAAGAGACCAAGGTTTTTAAAAACGCGTCTTGTAAGATGACTTGCTTTATAGATATATTTGCTTTTCTCTTTTTATTTCTGTAGATAAAGTATCATCCCAAGCAATTGGATTTAAAACTCTATTTTGTAATCTATCTCACCATATTTTAAAAGGAGTCATACCTGTACATGCTACTAAAGGAAACCAAAATATAGTTATTGAAAGGTATGCAGGATGCCAGAGAACAAGACAATAAAGTTTAGAGTAGAAAAAAGTATGGTTAACTTTTACTAGCATTTAAGCATTCTTTATAAACTCTTCCAAATACTTCTTTGGAAATAGAAATCCTCTCTGCCTTGTACAACATATCTTCATGGGATGATGCCTACATTTGGAGTTAATTGTTGAAACTAAATAATGATCATTAAATAAACTAGTTCTGATGAATGATGGAGGTTTGTTGAGAAGGATATGTTAAAGTATTCCTAGCTTGCATAATTATTTATAGCTGGACACTGTTTTCAGATTGTTGGAGTATTTCTGACTTGGTGGATTTGCAAACTGCTTTGAAATGGCTAGTAGAGTATAAGTAGATTGCAAGTAAATCTAGTGAATTGAGATGATTCTATATCAGTTTATTTTATGTTTTATAGTTAGTTTAGCATTCTGATTTGATTGCCTTAGTAATGTGAATTGCCTACAGCTGCTGATGATACAGCTTTAATTCTGTTTTAAAGGTCATGTAAACATGTGCCTGTAGCATAAGGAATGCAAATTCAATTCCCTTTTAATGTTTCCTCAAATTCACTTCACAGACTTCACCTAGAAAATTAGCAGGATTTAATATAAAACTATCTTAATGTTATGATTTCATTAAAATTCTTTTTCAATGTTTTACTTTTCCTTTTGCAGGGTAAAGAAGTCTTCCTCCGCTTTGCAGTGCATAACTTATGCAACATACGTCACTCAGAATGGAGGCAATTTTTTTTTCTGTTAAGATCTATTTACTTTTCCAATGCTTTTTCTTAATAAAGTACTGAGAACTTAATTTCAGTCTCCTTGTAGCTGCAGGTAAAAAGGACACAAAACAAATTAGATAATCTGACCACACTTTAGGTTGCAGTGGAGAGAGTCAGAACATTGTGTACATGTGTAGGAGTTTCTAGTCACAAGCAGTTTTACAATATGAACCATGACAGAAAATGAACTGTGGAAATCATCTATCAGGAGTAAAAAAAAAAAACATTTAAAACAGAGTTGAACATAGAGAAGAACACTTCAGTTGTTCCAAATTAGTATAAAAGGCCTACAAACTATGGCTTCAAGTTTCTATGCTTAAATATTGGTTATTATGGGAAGAGTTCTTTTAAAAATTATTTTCAGACATATTAAATCCTTCAAACTAATGCAAGATTATGCACTTAGATCATATTTAAACTTTCAAAAATGTGCTTTAAGAAATTAAACAAGTCTTTACAAGATATGCAATTGTTAGTCTAAGAGATAGTCATGTGGATGTGAGAAAAGTGGGGATGTAAACATACAGGCTGAAATAAAGTGGAAAGTTTAACCTAATGCTGTCATGGCACGATTGGGCTATTTTACTTTGTGTTTCTGTTGTTCCTATATCTCTAAGCTAAAACTTGTTCCCACTGAAATTTAGCTGAAGATAATGTTTTCAAATATCTTTTCCCTTAAATTGGCTTGACCAAATGATGGAAGTATTAAAATATAAATCAGAAATATATAAATAAATCAAATTGTTAGCATATTGTTAATATAACAAAATTAAAATAAAAGAACCTAAATGAAGCCTGAACATGATCAGTCTCAAATGTAGTTCCATTTGGTCTTGAGGGACAATAATTCAAAACTTTGGATTTCATCTTTGAAAGATAACTGCAGTTCCAGTGTGGGAAATGTGTTTTGTTCTGTGTGTGTGTGTTTTGAAATTAAAATTAAGTGTTACCCACAGCATGTGTATAATCATGAAAGTCCATAGAGGAAAAGAGCTATGGTACTGATCTAAGTGACTGAGCTTTTAAAAATTTTGCCTCTGGTTTCCTGCTCAAAACTTTCAAGCACTTCTCTTTTCTTTTTTCTTTTCTTTTTGTTTTCCTTTCTTTTCTTTTCTTTCTCCTTCCTTCCTTCCTTCTTTCCTTCCTTCCTTCCTTCCTTCCTTCCTTCCTTCCATTTCTCTCTTTCTTTCTTAGTAGCAAGAAACTCAACATACAAAATTTATGTTTAAAGCCTGGAAAAATTGCTACATATTCAGTAACACTTTGGACTTGAACAATACAATGCTTCAAGAGATAGCCAGTTTGGGATAAAGTCAGTATGAAAGTAGACTCTACTTTCTGTGATTTGACCCTCCTGCCTTATGCCAGTATAAGTAACAATCAGAATTGTATGGCAATAGACTTGGTTTTTGTTGCTAATTTAATATAATATTAGTGTTACTATACAGGGGTGGGCAAATGTTTTATAATTGTGAGTATGCAAAATACAGAGTTTATTCTGGTATTATAATTTATGTCTTATTGTATTATTTATTTGGGTTTTTTCCCATACAAACAACTGAAAACCTACTTTTGCCTATCCCTGTGTTTGTGTTCTTGGAATGAAAACTATAACTGGGAAAGCTGCATTACACATAATTTATAAAAATTCTCATTCTTCTTTAATAGAAGAACTTCAGTTAGATGAAGATTTTCTTGCTTAACAAAATTAAAATTGTAGGAAAATGTAAACTCTGCATTTTTGGAGATTTGCATTTTGAACAATATATTTTAATAAGAAAATTTCTAGTTATTCATCCTGAGTTAGAAGTTTACAGACTCTATCCAAAAAGTGATCACCTTTTAAATGGAAATAAAAAGTAAATAAAATAGAATTCCAAAACTAGATCACTGAGTGGAAGTGTATATGTTGTGTCTGAGCTAATGATCATCATTCACTCATTTAGTAATGTGCATTTGCTGTTACCTTGGTCATATGACACTGCATTCACAGGTGTCAATTTCATCGTATGTACACATTTTTGGTAGTACTTATATTGCCATTTTCCTGTCAAAAAGATTCATAAATACTCTCCCAGTTTAAAATAAACTATTTTATGAATTGCATGCTTTTGCAGCAGAACAGAGGATCTTCTTCATGTGTGAGTAGCACGTATCTCAGCAAATTGCTTTGCTGGAGTAGCTGGACAAAAAAATAACACTTAAAATGGAAAAAAACAAACAAATGAATAAACTGCAGCTTAGCATCTAATGCAGACACGTTATAATCCACTTGCTAAATAGTTAATGGCCAAGCTTCTTTAACTTGTACATTCACAAGCACGTCCTGAAAACATGTCAGGGTGCTTTTTTATTCAATTAAACCTACCATTATTTAGTTTTAGATCTCTTCCAACTGCATTCTATTACCACAATTTTCTAATATCCTATAGTCTCCACTACTGAACAATAGGACTTTCTATTTTGTTCTGAGAATGAGTGATTTGAACACAAACAGGTTATATAAAAGCAATCTGTGGCTGATTTCATTAATACTGCCCTTATCAGTAAGTAGCTTCAATATGAAGAAGTTTAAATGACTCTATTAAATTAAATATAACATTACAAAACACCTATCTCTAGTCAAGGCACCACTTTATATAGTAATACACATGGGAGTTCTGTTATACACATTTGGAGAAAGTTTATATATTTACTTAAAATCACCTTTATTAGAACAACTGAGAAACAAAATGTGTTTGAAAAATTGAGTCACAATTTGACACTTTCTAATAATATATGTTCTTGTATGTTCTACTATGTGTTTTTCTTCGTTATCTTCTTATATATGAAATTCTATTCCCACCCCCTTCCCTCCACCCCATGTATTTGATCATTTCTCTAAGTCCCTTGGCTGAACCAATCTCTTTTCATGCAGAGGATAAAAAGAGTAGAACTTCAAAGTAGGTTCAGGTAATTAACAGCTGAGGGGAATATAATCTAAACCATAGGCCCTGCTTTGCACCCAGGCTAGCTCTCTGAGCCAGCCGGCAAGGGAGTGCCTATTCCCTATAGCATCTAAATCTGCTTCCTCTGAACAGCACTGCCAGGCCTCCAGTTATCACATCTGCATTTCAAACACCATGGCTCTGGCATTAATTATTAATTAGCCTATAGTCACCCTAGAGGATTCAAGTTCCAGTCTGCACATACTTATTCATTGACCTCTATCTTAGTTTTTGTTGGGGGAAAATACTCAGTAGAATGCTTAATAATTTCCTTTCTCTCAGACCTTCTGTTCTAGTTTCATGGAAGGGAAACAGCATATTTTCCAAGTGAGAATAATCACACAGTGGCCCCAAAATTTGTTTACAGTAAAATGCTTTGTCAGGGGTTGAGGAGCATAGAAGTGAAATGATTTATAGACAGTATTGAGAGTTGAAATACACTTTTAAATATTCAACACATTGACTAGCTGTGGTTTCTCCCTAAATTAAGAAATATGGTCATGGGACATAGCCAAATATTCTTTAGTTCTCACTGAGAGCAACTGCAGAACTTGTAAATTAAACTTGACTTTATCCTGGGAAAATACATTCTCATGATCAGTTACACTAGTATTAAGTGCACCTGAAAGCAGGAGTATCCAACAAAACTATAAATACAATAATAACTTTAAAGCATTTTTTATTTTACTGTTGTTCAAGTACAGTTTTCTCTTTTACTCCCATCCCAGCCCACCTCTCCAGTGCTCCCCACCTCCCTCTCATTTCCACCCCCCTTAGTTTTTGTCCATGTGTCCTTTATACTTCTTTCTGTGAATCATTCCCCCTTTCCCCAATAATAATTTTTTTAAATGATGGGTCTTCTGATTTCATTTTTTTCAAGTAGAAATCTAAAGATGCTCCTTTCTTACCAGTAAATATTTTATGTGTAAATGAAATTAGTATGCTATTTGTGACAGACCTTTGGGCTTAAATGTGGAAACCTTTACAAATAGCATAGAGCTTCATTGAATTAAGGTGAGAGTTAGGCAGACCCAGGCTTCTGTCTCAGTCCTGCCACTTAATAGAAGATTGTAAATCACATGTACTTTCTGAGACTGTGACTTCCCTTTAGAACAATGAAGATAGCATTAGAACCTAGTATACTTCATAGGTTTATTATTAGAATTAAATGACATAATGCATATAAAACACTCATCATGGTGCCTGACTTAGAGTAATGCTCATTGAGTGTTAATGATTTTGAAATATATTTCTTTCATTATTTTATTGTGAGATTTCTACACTTCATCTTAATTTGGTTTTATGTCAGTTCCACATTGTCTGCCTTTCCCAATATGTTTTTAAATTTTATTTATTTTTATTTTTAAATTCTTTTATTGTTGTTCAATTATAGTTGTCCCCATTTTCTCCCCCATTACTCTCCCCTGCTTTCCCCACCCCCACATACCACATTCAATCCTACCCCCCTTTGGCTTTGTCCATGGGTCCTTTATACATGTTCCTTGACTTGACCCTTCCCCTGCTTTCCCTTGTTATCCCCTCCTCCTCCCCTCTGGTTACTGTCAATTTGTTCTTTATTTCCATGTCTCTGGTTCTATTTTGCTTGCTTTTTTGTTTTGCTGATTAGGTTCCACTTATAGGTGAGATCATATGATATTTCTCTTTTACCACCTGGCTTGTTTCACTTAGCATAATGCTCTCCAGTTCCATCCATGCTGTTAGGATGGATAGGAGATCCTTCTTTCTTTCTGCTGCATAGTATCTCATTGTGTAAATTATATATATATATATATATATATATATAGAGAGAGAGAGAGAGAGAGAGAGAAGGAGAAAGAAAGAGAGAGAAACATCAGTTGGTTGGTTGCCTTTCACAGGACCCCAGCTGGGGACTTGGCCTGCAACCCAGGCATGTGCTCTGACTGGGAATCAAACCAGTGACCCTTTGGTTCACAGGCCAGCACTCAATCCACTGAGCTACACCAGCAAGGTTTTTTAAAATTATTTATTTAATTGTTGTTTAAGTACAGTTTTCTGCTTTTTACCCCCAATTTTTTCATATATATATATATATATATATATATATATATATATATAATTGATTATACCATTACAGTTGTTCTATTCCCCCCTTCATTCCCCTCCACTCTTCACACCCCCTCCCCACCATCCCCCCTTTAGTTTATGACCAAATGTCTCAAGTTCTTTAGATTCTATATTTCCCCCACTATTCTCGCCCTCCCCCTATCTATTTTCTACCTACTGTCTATGCTATTTTCTGTACCTTCTCCCCCCTTCTCCTCTTCCCACTCCCCTGTTGCTAACCCTCCATGTGTTCTTCATTTCTGTGGTTCCACTCCTGATCTAGCTGTCTTCTTGGTTTGCTTTTGTTTTAGGTGTGGTTGTTAATAACTGTAAGTTTGCTGTCCTTTCACTGTTAATATTTTTATCTTCTCTTTCTTAGATAAGTCCCTTTAACATTTCATATAAGGGCTTGGTGATGATGAACTCCTTGAACTTGACCTTATCTGAGAAGCACTTTATCTGTCCTTTCATTCTAAATGAAAGCTTTGCTGGATAAAGCAATCTTGGATGTAGGTCTTGGATTTCATGACTTGGAATACTTCTTTCCAGCCCCTTCTTGCCTATAAGGTCTCTTTTGAGAAATCTGCTGACAGTTTGATGGGAACTCCTTTGTAGGTGACTGTCCCCTTATCTCTTGCTGCTTCTAGGATTCTCTCCTTCATTTGAATCTTGGCTAACGTAATGATGATGTGCCTTGGGGTTTTCCTTCTTGGGTCCAACTTCTTTGGCACTCTCTGAGCTTCCCGGAATTCCTGGAAGTCTATTTCCTTTGCCAGACTGGGGAAGTTCTCCTTTATTATTTGTTCAGATAAGTTTTTCCCTTGTAGCTGTTCCTCTCCCCCTTCTGATGCCCCTATAATTCGGATATTGGAACGTTTAAAGAAGTCCTGGAGGTTCCTAAGCCTCTCCTCATTTTTTTGAATTCTTGTTTCTTCTTTCTTTTCTGGTTGGTTGTTTTTTTCTTCCTTCTGGTCCACTCCCTTGATCTGAGTCCCAGTTTCCTTTCCATCACTACTGGTTTCCTGTGCATTTCCCTTCATTTCAATTAGTTTAGCCTTCATTTGTTCCTCTAATTTGTGACTATAATCAACCAGTTCTGTGAGCATCCTGATCACCAGTGTTTTGAACTGTGCATCTGAGAGGTTCGCTATTTCTTTTTCACTTAGAGTTATCGGTTCTGGGGCTTTGAGTTCTTCTTGAGCCATATTTTGGACTGTTCATGCCTGTTATGTACAAGGAGCGGAGCCCTAGGTGTTCACCAGAGAGGGGCAACTCAGTCGCTGGGTTGTGACGCTGTACGTGGGGGCGGGGTCAAAGAGGAGCAATGGCGACCTCGTCTGCTACCTCCCACCGCCACGGCTGCCGCTGCAGCTGCCGCTGCAGCTGTCACCATCGCCAAGGCCCGAAGCCCACGTGTTCCGTCCCACTGTGAACGAACCTGCGACTGCGGTCAGCCCTCTGTTGCTGGGTTCGCCCGCTGGGGCCTGGGCAGTCCGTCTCACTGCTCACTGCCTGTTTATCTGCGCGCAAATGTGTGACTGTGGTCAATCTGCCCCACACCCTCACTGGGTCTGCGCTGCTACCCCAGCTGCCTGCGTGCCTGGGTTGGGGGATCTTTCCTGCCCGACCCTATTCCTCTTCTGGCTCTGCCCCTCTTACCAGTCCTGGTTGAACGGTTTGTTGTTGTCGGACTTCCGTATAGTTCGATTTTCTGTTCTTTGGCTGCGTCTTTGTTCTCCAAACCTTTGTTGTATTCAAACTTGGCCGTGGGAGAAGGCACAGTGTTTCCACCTATGCCTCCATCTTGGTGGAAGTCCCTACCCCCATTTTTTTGACATTACCTTTTACTCTCCTTGCACTCCCCTCCCCAAGTCCAAGATCACAGTGCCAGCATAGTTGAGTGCTGGGAAGGGCTTTCTTCCTGACTTGCAGTGGCTTTCATCTTCATGCCATGTCCTCAAAAAACAGAATGAAAGAAAGAGAGAGATAGAAGAGATTAGCAGAATCAGCAGAGAAATCTTTTCCTCATAAATCCTATAGGATTAGCATCCCACCCTTGTGATCCCATTTAACCTAATTACCTCCTAAAGGCCATATCTCCAGATATAGTACAGTGAGGAATTGATCTTCGACAAAAGATTGGGGGTGGCTCACAAGTCAGTCTGTAGCACTTGCTATTCTGGATTCCATAAACTTTACTCACTGCTACAGTTACTCTTAATAAACAATGAGATAAAGTAGCTGAAATGTGAGAAGTAGAGCTGTTGTTCTCTTTGAATAATAAACTATAGTTTTGCTAATTTGACCTAAGACTGCATTCAGCTTTTTTTTATTTTAATTTTATTTTTATAGCTTCTTTTAAAAAAAGATTTTATTGATTTACTTTTAGAGAGAGAGGAAGGGAGGTAGAAAGACAGGGAGAGAAATATCAATGTGTGGTTGCCTCTCACATCCTCCCTACTGGGGACCTGGCCCACACCACAGGCAAGTGCCCTGACTGGGAATCGAACCAGTGACCCTTTGGTTTGCAGGCTGGCACTCAGTCCACTGAGCCACACCAGCCAGGGCAAAATTTTTTTAAATTTCTAAAAGAAAATATCCTGAGCTAAATTTATAGATTGAATTAATTCCTATCAACATACCAATAGCATTTTCCACAGAACTAGAACAGAGATTCCACAATTTTTAAAAGATTTTATTTGTTTATTTTTTGAGAGAGGAGAAGGGAGGAAGAGAGAGAGAGAGAAAACATCAATGTGTGGTTGCCTCTCACATGGGCCCTAATGGGGACCTAGCCCGCAGCCCAGGCATGTGCCCTGACTGGGAATCGAACCAGTGACCTCTTGCTTCACAGGCCAGCACTCAGTCTACTGAGCCACACCAGCCAGGACTGCATTCAGTTTTTACTATACATGTAAGATTCATAAAAACTGCTATGAAGAAAATAACTGTGCCACCTCTCCCATTTAACATTTTGGTAACTTTCTTCCTATTGTTTTTGCTTTTAAATATCTGTAACATAATTGTGATAATACATTATGAGTAATTTTATGCTTATTTTTCAACTTTATGTTATATGAATTCCCTTTTATACAAACCCTAACTGTATTTTAGAGGTTGCATACTAATTTATCTTAAGCATGTACCATAATATACATAAGAATTCTTTTTTTGTCCACTCTACACTTACTGTGTATAGTATGATTTATATTTGAACTGAAATTTATTTGTAAAATGTTTTATCTTTTTGTTCTTAGTCCTAGTCTATGGACACACAGTAACACACACATCATGTTTTTGTTATTGCAAATATTAGCTATCCTTTTTAGGATAGCGTCATCTACTTCAAAGATCCTTGTATATCTTAGTTTACACTGAAAAAAAATGTTCAGAAGTGTACAAAGTCAAAGACAAAACCAAAGTTTTACCACTGAGGTTTCTGTTCAGGTTTATGAAGACCCAATAACCAGCGCCCTTTTAGAAAACTCATGTATGAAATTATGAATCTGTTACCCCAATAAAAATAGCTCATGTATATCAGATAAAATGCATGGGATCTTAAATTCAAAAGAAACCTTAGATAATCACACAATCAATGCCACTATCATGAAATTTTTAATAATTTGTTAAAAGGCTATCTTGTGTAGTGGTCCCACTTAGTAATCCTAACAGAAAAAGTAATAATACTGGTTCAATGTGACTAGTTTTGGTTAATCCATGATGACTACCAATGCTCATCCTTGAATATTTTTAAATTCTCGCAAATGTTTTTTGTAATCTCATTTTTTCTTTTTATTGAATTTATTGGGGTGACACTGGTGAACAAAATTATCCTAACAAGCAAAAGAGACACAGGCTCGTAGATAAAGAGCAGGCTGACAGCTTTCAGGGGTGGGGGTTGAGGCGCTGGGTGGGTGTATGGAGGGATTCAGAAACACATTTTTAAAAAGTAGAAATAAATTCATTGACATTGATAATAGTGTGGTGATTTGGGGGGTAGGCAGGGTGGTGGAGGAGTGTATGGAGGGATAAATGGTAAGGTTCTTACAAATTTTTCAAATATGGGGGGTGGAGATGGGAGGGAGGTGGGGAGCACTGGTGGGGGTAGGGCTGGGAATACAAGAAAGAAAACTGTACTTGAACAAGAGTTAAATAAAAATTTTTTTAAAAAATTTTAATAATTTATTTGAGAATTTTGTTGGGCATCAATATTAAGATAATTGGCCCTGGCTGGTGTAGCTCAGTGGATTGAGCACAGGCCTGCGAACCAGCGGATCGCGGTTCCATTCCCAGTCAGGGCACATGCCTGGGTTGCAGGCCAGTTCCCTGCAGGCCAACTCCCAGCAGGGGACGCACAAAAGGCAACCATACATTGATGTTTCTCTCCCTCTCCCCTTCCCCTCTAAAGGTAAATAAATAAATAAAATCTTTAAAAAAAATTAATATAATTGGTCTATAGTTTTTAAAATTTGTCTTCTCTTTCTAGTTAAGATTCAGTTATCTTCTTGTTGGTTGCCTCTTATCATATTTGGCTATGTATAATGCACAATTTTATGCCCAAATTTTTGAGGGAAAAATAAAAATGCATATTATACATGGGTAGTACTAATTCTATATCTATATAAATGTTTTTAATTTTTTGATTTGTACTTATGCAATAAAATTGTAACTCTGGAAAGCAATAACAATATCCATATGCAAAATAATACCCTGGAATACAATTATAGGTTTTGTTTCTAAATATGAATCAATAAAAATTGAATTAAAAAATTAAAATGGAAGTTTTTTCCCTGAAAGTTTGAGCCAGAAACATGGGTGCCCATTATACATGGCAAAATACAGTAAATCAATAATATGCTTAAATATATAATTATAATTTTATATTGCTAATCAGCAACAATGTTTTTGGGATAAAGTTGTTATAGAGCTAGCATTGAAGAGTAGATACACAAGAATCAGTGTCTGTTCTAGTTGCATTACTGCAATGTTAATGTGTGAAGCATGAAGAGAAATAAGGGAGGGCACAGTGAGAGTAGACTGGATACTATGTTTTGCTGTGTATAATGTGCACTTTTTGCCCAAACCTTTTGGGAGAAAATAAGGAAGTACATTATACATGAGTCGTACTAATTCCTTATCTATGTAAATGTTTTTAATTCTTTTCTTTATGCTTATGCATTAAAAGTTTGACTCTAGAAAGCTGTAATGATACCTGTATGCAAATCAACATCCTGGAATATAATAATCAGTTTTGTTTCTAAATATAAATAAATAAATAATTGAATTAAAATATTAAAAGATTTTTTTCTGAAAGTTTGGTCCAAAAATGTGGGTGCACATTGTACATGTGAATGCATTATACATGGCAAAATACAGTAACTTATGACCTTTGATGCACTGATTCTCTAAAAATTGTTAGCTGAAATTATTCTCAAGTTAAGATGTATTAATTAACCTATTATAAATTGTTGAAAATGAATTCTAAATATTTTTGTTTTGGGTATCTTTTTAAAGTGAAAAATTCATTTTTCATTAAAAAAGTATTTTCAAATAACCACTGTTTTAAAGCAGCAGTATTTAGAATATTAAGTTTAAATCACGAAATAGTTGCATTGGTCAACGATCCCACGTGTATTTAAAAACACTTTAAAATTTCATCCAGTAGAATTTTAAATTATTTTATCAAAAACTGGAAATGTATACAAATAAGTAAATTCTTTTTTAATTTAATTATTGTTCAAGTACAGTTTTCTGTCTTTTACTCCCATCCCAGCTCACTCCCCCAGTGCTCCCCACCTCCCTCCCATTTCCAACCCCCTTAGTTGTTGTCCATGTGTCCTTTATACTAGTTCCTGCAAATAAGTAAATTCTGATTGACATGTCTATAGAGCTAATGAACTGGGATTGCCTGAAGAAAATGGCCTGTGTGGCATATTTAAAATGATAATGATATAGCTAAAAGTAACAACAGAATCAATTGTTTAAGATGCAAGACTTTAACATGATTAATAAAAAGCATCTCACATCACATAAGTGTATTGAGTTAAATAAATTAACATACAAAAGCACCTGGCTTTGTGACTGGCCCTCAAAACTACTTGTTCTACCATATTTCTCTGCTATCATTAAGTAACAAAAGAGAGCATTTATAATAGTAGAAACAACCTATGATTTGGTATGAATCATATTTGTGTTCAAACCTCAACTCTGCCCCTACTTAGATGTATGGGAAAACCATAGAAACTCTCTAAGCCCAAATTTCCTCCTTTGTAAAACAGAGATAAGAAATTTACCTAGTTTCAGGGTTATCTCAAGAATTAAATAGAGTAATATTGTGATAGTTTCTAGCATAGATGAGTCTGTGCCCAGAATATGGTAAAATATTAAGTAAAAGGTAGTTATTCATATAGCTTTTTCCATATAAGAGTATTTGCCAAAGAGGTTTACCTTTAAAAGGCAAAAAAGACTCTAAATATTATTTTTAGACATAAAAACCTGTATTAAATTCTCTTATTCTTTCATAGATGGTACCAAACATAACTGACATGTTTCTTAAGGGACCCTGGTTATCACAAAGAGTTCTCACCTCGTTTCTCTGCTCTCATGCGTCCGTGCCTTTGTCCTTTCCTCTAAATTGTTTGAAGCTCTAGTTTTTCAGATCTTACCTGATTTTTTAGGGTTTTTGTTTGTTTGTTTGTTTTCATGGTTAGAAGATGCTGTGAATATACCTGCTTGTAGTAGCCTGGACCCCATTATCTTTCCCCCTTTTTCTCTAACCTGATGTAGGCTCAGAAATAGAGAATAATACCTATTATAGCTGATCTACATTGTGCTTTACAGTCTACAGTGCACTTTCATATCCAAGATCACATTGGTCACTTTTGAGTGAATAGATATAACTATTCTCAGTTTACAGATGGAAAAATGGAGGCTAAGGGAAGTTAAGAAATATGCCTGGAATTTTACAATCCAGATTAAAGCCTAACTTTTTTGACTAAAGACTTTGTAAAATGTATTTCACTAATCAGAGAACTTAAATTACATTTTATTGTGAATTAAAACTTGCATACTATAAATAAAATTACAAATTTAAAATAATTGTAAAGCAACACCCTGTGTAATTTTTAAATCCCATAGTTTCATTTTGAATACTTTTGAACATTATATAAAGGGAATCACACTGTATATGATATTTTGTGTCTGGCAGCCTTTGCTCAACAGAATATTGGTGAGACTCATCCACACTCTTGTACCACTTATAGAATATTCATCAATATTGCTGTATAGTATTCCTTTAGGTGAATATACTAAAATGCACTTATCTCTTTGTATTGTGTTGAACATTTGTGTTGTCTGTAGTTTTGGCTATGTGCAGTGATGTTATGGGAATTCTTATGTATTCATTGGGCATATAGAACTGGAGTTGTGAAATATCTATCTATCTCCAATTTCTCTAGATTATTCCAAAATAATTTTACAAATTATCAACCCCTACTCCATACCGTGTTTAGGGTAACATTTCTCATTGTTCTATGTTATTCACAACATTTGATGCTTTTCAGATTTAAATTTTAGACAATCTGTTATATAAGTAGGGGTATTTACTGATTTTATTTGCATCTATGTAATTGTTAATAAGTGTAAGTGAATTTTAATATATTTGTTGGCTAAGCAGATTTCTTCTTTTGTAAAGATTTTAAGAGATTTGCACATATCTATTGAATTGCCTTTCTTATGGCTTTGGAATAATTCTGTGTTCTGCAAAGGATCCTTTTGCTGGTGATATTTTTTCAATGATCATCTATCATTCTGCACCTTGCTTTTTTACTTCTTTAATGTTTCTTTTAGTAAATATAAGTTCTTAAAAAGTTCTTAGAAATCAAAGTTACTCATCTTTCCTCTTATGGTTACTGCTTTTTGTGTGTTATGACATATTATCTTATCCTGAGGGCATAAAGACATTCTTTTATATTATCATCCTTTGTGTTTTAAATTTAGGCCTGTAATCTATGCTGTATTATTTTGAGGCTGGGCTCCAATTTCTGTTTTCCCTATGTGGTTACTTGGTTGTCACACCATTACTTATTGAAAAGGCTGCTAAAATTGTATAAATCAATAGGGTGTACAAGCATTGTTCTATTTTAAGGTTTTCAATTCTGCCTCATCAGTATTTTTGTCCAAAAAATCATTATTTTTATTAGTATACTTACCAATCTTGTTAACTATCTTGTTCCAATTTGTTCTTCATAAAGGATGTCTTACCTATTCTTAGCCTTTTGTGGAAATTATAGAATAATTTTGTCAATTTTCACAAAAATCCCACTGTCATATTGATTGAGATACCATTGCATTTATATATGCTTTTATAACATAGAGGGGTCTTTCAATCCATAAGCATGGTATTTCTATATATTTTATGTCTTTAATTTTTTTCCTTAAAGTTTTTTTTCCATAGAAACTTTTCTTATTATTTGTTGAACTTTTGTGTGGGGCCTTCTTTTGGAAAAAAATTATAAACATTTGTTACTATTGTATAGAAATATAATTTATTTTTCACTTTGTTGTTTTATTTCTATCAATGTTGCTAGATACTTTAATGAATTTTAAATTTTACATTTAGATATGGTTGAGTTTTCTAGGAGCACAAACATATAATGTAGAAATATTGTATTGTTTATTCCTTTTAAATCTGTAGAATACTGGATTATTTTCCCCAGCTATTCACTATCTCTGTGAAATAGGATTATACAACCTAGACCATTGCCTTGTGAGTTGTTTGTGTATCCATTTTCACCCATTAAGACCCATGGCAGGGCTATACTTCACACATCACTGACTTGGGAATTGGACATATGACATGCTTTCACCATTGGCATGTGAATTAATATATTTTTTCAATGTTTGAACTGAAGCTTTAAATGACACCTTGTAGATTGGCTTAGGTTTTCTTGCATTTGTATGATCTTTGTCTGAAGAGATTATATCGCAGATAGGGGTTAGTGCTTAAACTGGGACAGGTGAAGTAAAGCAGAGCTGAGTATAACTTCAGCCAACCTGCAATCTTTGAGTAATGTAAGCAAGAAATAAATGTTGCTGAAGTATTAGAGTTGTTACTGTAGTAAAAACAGATATAAAACATAGTCTTTATATATTTCACTTTTATGTGAATTACTAAGCTATTTTCTCTCTGTTTTAAATATATTCTTTTATACTCTGCTCTGTGGTGCTGGGAGCTAAAGTACAGTGCATTTCTCTTTGAAAGCTGGTTCCACATTAGATATTTTCAGTAGTAAACATTAGAAAAAATTTAAGGTTAGAGAAGGTCAGAAGACATTTTCTTTTTCTCTCTGCTCCTTATTCTTGTGAACATCATTCCTCCAGTAGCCCTTAACTGTAGTAATGACATTTGGTTTCAGTAACAGTTGGCTGTAGAGTTTGTAGTTTTCCTAATCTGAGAACCAGCCTCATTGTGCTTCCTCAGAAGTATTTCCTCAGAAGTATTGAGAAAAGTTGCTAATATTAGCTATAGCCTCTCATCAAATGTCTGAATCTTAACTACATTAGGCCCCTCTTTGAGCTCCTGAATACAATCACTAGCCATTTAGCACATCTCATAGAGAACTGCATACCAGCTCTTAGAAGATAGCAATCTTCTAGGTTCTGATGACCCTAAACTCTTTCCTTTGTCTCTCCAGCCCTAGAGGTGATTTCTGTTCCTGAAGTTATAGTCTTGTCACCTCAGTGTTCCCAACTGGCTTTTTTTTAAAAAAAGATTTTATTTATTTATCTTTAGAGGGGAAGGGAAGGAGAGAAGTATCAATGTATGGTTGTCTCTTGTGAGTCCCCTGCTGGGAACTGGCCTGCAACCCAGGCATGTGCCCTGACTGGGAATCGAACTGCAATCATGTGGTTTGCAGGCCCGCACTCAATCCACTGAGCTATGCCAGCCAGGGCCCAACTGGCTTTTTAGTTTTCTGATATGTTTTTAACAAATGGCATTATTAAAAATATTTTTGTTAAGTTAACCATTTTCTGAACTTACTATGTTAGCTATGACCTGCTTTTAAGGTTTCATTGTCCTTCCTATCTCAAATCAAATGCTTTCAGCATGTCATGAATAAGTGTGATTTTTCAGTAGATATTGTTATTTTTCCAATATCATAAACAAAGTTTCTTTTTATTCTTTGTTTGCTAAAGTTTTTTAATCATTAAGGGAACTCCAATATTACCAAATAAAGTTTTTCTATGTATTCAAATAATTATCTTATTCTTTTTCTTTAGTCTGATATTTTGGTTTTCTGGGTGTTAAATGGACATTTGAAAACTTCAGTGAGACAGCATAGGAAGCTTCTGAGCTTACCTCCTCCCAACAACACACCAAAATTGCAAGTATGTATAAAACAACTCCCTCTGAAAAATACTGGAAGATAAGCAGAACAATTATTGAACAACTAAAGACAAAAAGAATAAGCCACATTGAGATGGGTAGGGGGAAAGATATGCTGTCTTGTCAGTATCCACCTCCCCGCCCCCAGCATGGCAGCAATTAAGAGGGATATAACGAACATGGATCTTAATGATAAATAAAGGATTTGAATACCACATCAAGTATCCCAGGCCTTGGGAACTGCCCCTGGAATATGAACTTCCATAATATCTGGCTTTGGAAACCAGTGGGGCTTAGGTCCAGGAGAACCAAAGCCTGTAGAAAACTGAGGATCTACTCTTAAAAGGCTCATGCACAAACTCACTTGCTCTGAGTCATAGCACAGTGCAAGCAGTTTGAAAAGTGCTTGGCCCATATGTGGAGGATACTGATTGTCCAATCCTAGGGCATGTGCAAGAGGGGAAGGTAACTGTCTAAACTATCTCCAGAGATGGAGGTAATGTCAGGTTATCATTTTCGTGTTCTTCTTCTACTTTGCTGGCCGGGTGCTGGTGTTTCCCTGTAGCCCTTCCTTGCCCAACCTGCATGCCCCAGCCTAGCACTCCTCCATGGTGGCACCCATCATGAAAATTCTCTACACTGACCTACATCTCACCAGACCCAAGTGACAGACTCTAGCCTGGCTTTCCTCCACCATGACCCCTGTCCTGCCATGCCTGGCAGGTGGACTCTTTCTAGCCTGATGCTCTTCCCTCACAGCCCTGCCATTCCAGAACTGGAGGTTGCACAGACGACACACAGAGTATGCCTGTTGAATGCCTGGTTTTGGTGGACAGGGGGTTTGTGTTCAACAAGACTGAAGCAATTAAGGACAGAGATTTTGGTAAGCTACTATCCACAAGGTATTGTGCAGATAATAGACTAAAACATAATCCTACTTTTCCTGTGAAGACTCCCTTAAGACTAGAAGACACAGCTGTTCCACCTAATATACAGAAACAAACACAGAGTCAAGCAAGAAACAGAAACATAGGAATTTGTTCCAAAGGAAAAAAAGAAGACAAAGCCTTAAGGGGGAAAGCCCTAATATAATATGGATAAGTAATCTACCTCTTAAAAAGCTTAAAATAATAGTCATAAATATGCACACTGGTCTCAGAAGAAGATTGGATGGATACAGAGGAACTTCAATTAAGAGATAGAAAGTGTAAAAAAGTACCAAAAATAGGTCAAAGAGCTATGGAATAACAAAATAAAAAATAGATTGGAGGGATTCAACACTAGATTGGATGAAGCAGAAAGAAGGAGCAATGATCTAGGAGACAGAGCAAATAGATCAGCAAATAGAAAAAAGTAGAATTAAAAAGGAAAGACAGCTTTTAACATCTATGGAATAACATTAAGCAAGTGTAAATTTATATTACATTTATCCCAAAAGGAAAAGAGAGTGAGAAAGAGACTTATTTGAAGAAATAAAGGCTAAAATGTTCTTTGACTTTGGAAGGAAACAGACATCCAGATCCAGGTAGAACAGAGAATTTCAAACTCAATAATAATGTGAACTCAGTGATTCATACTAAGACACGTTATAATCAAAATGTCAAATGTTAAAATTAAAGAGAAAGTCTTAAAAGAAGTAAGATCAAAACAACATGTTACATATACACACACAGAAACCCCCTAAGACTATAAGAACATTTTTCATTAAAAAATGTTGCAGTTCAGAAAAGAATGGCATGACATAGTCAAATTGCTAAAAGTTATTTTTTTAGCCAAGGATACTCTACCAGCAAGATTATCAATCAGAATGGATTCAGAAATAGGGTTTTCTAGACAAGAAAAAAAAGAAGAACTAAGGGAGTTAATCCCAATTATATTGATCTAAAAGAAAAAGGCACTTTTTGAATTTTTTAATTGTTGTTCAAGTATAGTTGTCTCCATTTTCACTTCACTATGCCCCTCACCACACCCATCCCTGCCTCCCACCCTTAAACCTACCCCCTTGGGCTTTGTCCATGTGTCCTTTATATGTGTTCCTTGATGGCAAAAAGGGACTTTTTAAGCTGAAAAGAAAAGGTAGTAATAAGTGACAAGAAAACATAAGAAAAATCTCACTGGTTAAGATAAGTATATAGTAAAAGTATACAGCATAGTAAAAGTATAATAGTAAAAAGTATAGCAAAATTGTTGGACTCAACAATTTTAAAGGTAATATGAAAGTTAAAAGACAAAGGTGGTAAAATAATTATAACTAAAACAATTAGGGGATACAAAAATGAAAAGATAGAAAATGTGACATAAAAAACAAAATGTGAAGAGGAGAGTAAAAATGTAGAGCTCTAGAATGTGTTCAATCCTAACTTGCTATCAATTTAAAATAGACTAAAATAAATATTGCCTGATATACATAAGTCTTATGGTAACCACGAAGCAAAAACCTACAGTAGATACAAAAAAATACAGTCAAATTTCAATTCTTGAACATCTCCCATCTTTAACAATTCAATTCTCAACCAAGTTGTTCACAGAAAAAAAATGTCTTGGCTGTTGAACAAAACTTTGGTTCTAAGTTCTCAGCCTGACAACCCGTTTTCAGGCTGATACCTGTATAATCAGTCATACATCTCTCAGATGGCAAAAGATATTCCCTGTTTGAACAAATTGCTTCTCAACACACCTTTCAGAACAAATTAAGTTCAAGAACCAAGGTCCCACTATAATAGGAATGGAATCTAACACTAAAGAAACAAATGAAACCAGAAGGAAAAACTAAGAGAGAAGAAACTTTTAGGAACTGTAAAACAGCCAGAAAAAAAAAAACAATTACCACAAAAACAATATGTACAAAACTATCTAAAATTACTTTAAATGTAAAGAGAATAAATTCTCCAATTAAAACTAAAGAATGTTAGTCTTGGTCAGGTAGCTCAGTTGGTTACAGTATCACCCCAATATGTGAAGGCTGTGGGTTTGGTCCCCAGTTGGAACCAACCAATAAATGCATAAATAAAAGACAAAAAATTGATCTCTCTCTCTCTCTCTCCCCCCTCACCTTCTCCTTCTCCTTTTCCCCTCTCTCTAAAATCAATAAATAAAAATTTAAATAAAACCGTAGAGTGGCTGAATTGATTTAAAGAAGGCTTATATGTATTCTGCTTACGAGACTCACTTTAAATACATGTATATACAAACTGAAAAAGAAAGCTGAAGGCCCTATACTTATATGACACCAGATAGACTTTTAAAGCAGACTGTAATTAAAGACAAATGTGGAACTACATAATGATAAAGGTGTCAATTCAACAAGATATAACATTTATAAATCTATGTGTACCTAACATCACAAATATATAAAGCAAATATTTAAAAAACTAAAGGAAGAAATTAACAGCAATATAATATCACTAGGAGACTTTAAGAACCCAATTATTTTAATGGATACATCATTCAGATAAGGACACATCAGACTTAAAAGACATATTAGAAAAAATGGAAATTATACATAAATGTAGTAAAAAATTTCAGGATACAATTCTTCTGAAGTACACACAGATCATTTTCCAGGATAGATAATGTTAGGCCACAAAAAGATGTAATCAATTTAACAAAATTGAAGTCATATCAAATATCGTCTCAGGTCACACATAAAACTGAAAATCAATCAAAAAAGAAAACTGAAAAACTCACAAACATGTGGATATTAAAAATATGGGTCAACAGGCCCTGGCTGGTATAGCTCAGTGGATTGAGCACAGGCCTGTGAACCAGAGGATCTCGGTTCGATTCCCAGTCAGGGGCACATGCCTGGGTTGCAGGCCAGTTCCTGGCAGGGGACACATGATACATTGTGTGTCCTCGGCAGAGGCAACCATACATTGATATTTCTCTCCCTCTCTTCCCTTCCTCTCTAAAGATAAATAAATAAAATCTTTTTTAAAAAAGAATATTAAAAAAATAAAATAAAAAAATAAAAAAATATGGGTCAACAAAGATACAAAAGGGAAATACAACACTCTAAAGCCTATGGAATTCAGCAAAAGCAGTTATAAGATAAATGTTCGTTGTGATACAGGCCAACCTCAAGAAATAAGAAAAATCTCAAATGAACAATCTAATGTAATACCTAGAGGAACTATAAAAAGAAGAAAAAGCAATGCTCAAATGTTGTCAATAAAAGGACATAAAAATCATAGACTGGAAGTAAATAAAATAGAAACTAAAAACAGTAGAAAAGATTTAAAAACTAATAGCTGCTTCCTTGAAAAGATAAATGAAATTGACAAACATTTATCTATACTCACCAAGAAAAACAGAGGGCTTAAATAAGTAATATCAGAAGTAAAATACAAGTCATGATTCACATCACATAAATATAAAAATTATGAGACTATGAACAATTAATTATATACCAAGAAATTGGTCATCTCAGAACAAATGGATAAGTACTAAGAAACATGCAATCTTCCAAGCCAAACATGAAGAAATAGAAAATCCATACAGACTGATTCCTGTTAAGGAGATTGTAGCAACAATAAAAATCTCCCAGCAGACAAAAGGTCCAGGAACAGATGGCATTACTGATAAATTCTATGAAACATTAAATACTATGAACATTTAATACTTATTATTCTCAAAATTTTCCTCAAAATTGAAAAGTAGGAAAAGCTTTCAAACTCATTTTATGAAGTCAGCATTACCCTGATACCAAAACCAGACTAGGATAACACACACACACACGTGTGTGCATACACGTGCACACACATATTACAGACCAATATCCCTAATAAACATAGATATAAAAGTTCTTGCCTTGGCTGCTGTAGCCCAGTGGATTGAGCACGGGCTTGCGAACCAAAGGATCGTGGTTCAACTCCCAGTCAGGGCACATGCCTGGGTTGCAGGCCAGTTCCCAGTGGGGGATGCATGAGAGGCAACCATAAACTGATATTTCTCTCCCTCTCTCCTTCCATTCTCCTAAGAACCCTGAAACACCAATCCAAAAGAACTCATGCACACCAATGTTCATTGCAGCACAATTTACAATGGCCAAGAGTTGGAAGCAACCTAGATACCCATCAGTAAAGGACTGGATCAAAAAAAAAATATGGTACATTTACACGATGGAATTCTATGCAGCAGAAGAAAAGAAGGAGCTCCTACCCTTTGCAACAGCATGGATGGAACTGGAAAACATTATACTGAGTGAAATTAGCCAGGCAGTGAAAGACAAATACCATATGATCTCACCTTTATCAGGAACCTAAACAACAAAACAAACAAGCAAGCAAAATATGACCAAAGACACTGAAATACAGAACAGGCTGACAGGGACCAGAGGGGAGAGGGGAGAGAATCACAGGGGAAAAGGGGAAGGATTCACAGGAACAAGTATAAAGGACACATGGACAATAACTAAGGTGGGGGGTGGAAACAGGAGGGAGGTGGGAGCAATGAGGGGGTGGGCAGGGCTGGGAATATAAGACAGAAAACTGTACTTGAACAATAATTAAATAAATCTAAACAAAAAAAGATAAATAAAATCTTTTAAAAAAATTCTCAACAAAATATTAGCAAGCTGATTTCCACAATGCATTAAAAAGATATTACACCATGATCAAGTGGGATTTTTTCCTAGAGTTGCAAGAATAGTCCCAATATTCACAAATAAAACAGCGTAATACACATTAACAAAATTAAGGATAAAATTCATAAGATCATCTCAATAGATGCTGAAAAAGCATTTTATGAAATCTAGCATTTCCTTATGATAAAAAGTATGAGTAAATAGGGTACAGAGGGAACATAACTCAACGTAATGACAGATTCACTGCTAACTCATATATGACAGGTTCACTGCTAACATCATATTCTATGGTAAAATGTTAAAAGCTTTTTCTCTAAGATTAAGAACAGAATAAGAATTCTCACTCTCACTACTTTTATTAAGCATAGAATTGGAAGTCTTATCCATAGCAATTAGACAAGAAAACGAAATAAAAGTTGTCCGAATTGTAAAAAAAAAAGTCAAACTGCTATTTTTTAAAAAATTATTTATTTATCTTTAGAGGGGAAGGGAAGGAGAGAGGGAGAGAAATATCAATGTATGGTTGCCTCTCATGCATCCCTTGCTGGGAACTGCCTGCAACCCAGGCATATGCCCTGACTGGGAATCAAACTGCCATCATCTGGTTCACAGGCCCGTGCTCAATCCACTGAGCTACACCAGCTAGGGCAAAACTGCTATTTTTATACAGTATCATACAGAAAACCCTAAATTCCACCCCAAAACTGTCACAACTAAGAAAGTAATTAAGTCAAGTCACAGGATACAAAATCATTACACAGAACATTGCCATTTCTACACACTACTAACAAATTATAATTAAAATTAAGAAAATAACCCATTTCAATTGTATCAATAATAAAGTAGCTAGGAATAAACTTTCCCAAGGATATGAAAAACCCATACAGTGTAAATGATAAGATATTAATAAGAAATAGAAGACACAAATACATAAAAAGATATTCTATTTTCATAATTGGAAATATTAATATTATCAAAATGTCCATGGCATCCAATATGATCTTCAGACTGAAAGCTAATTTGCCTCAAATGCTATCAGCATTTTTCACAGGATAAAAATGAATATATATATATATATTTTCTATAGATAGGGGAAGGGAGGGAGAAAGAGAGGAAGAGAAACATCAGTGTGAGAGAAAAACATCAATTGTTTGCCTCTAGCATGTACTGGGGAACAATCCTGCAATCCAGGCATGTGCCCTGACAGGAAATCTAACTGGCGATCTTTCACTTTGAAGGATGACACCAAACCAATTGCACCACATCAGTCAGGGAAGAAATAATTTAAAATTTCTATGGAAACACAAAAAACTCCTAATAGCCAAAATTATATTGAGATGGAACAAATGTGGTGTGTCATGCTTCCTGATTTTAAACAATACTACAAAGTTATAGGGATCAAAATATTAAGGTGTTGGCATAAAAATAGACAAATTAATGGAATCAACTAGAGAGTGCTGAAGTAAATATGCACATATATAGATCACCAATTTATGACAAAGGAATCAAATTCATATAGTGAAAACAGGACAGTCTTTTCAATAAATGGTGTTGGGAAAAACTGGACTTCCACATGGGAAAGAATGGAACTAAACCAGTATCTTACAATGTACAACATAAATAATTCAAAATGGATTAAAGCCTTGAATGTAACACATGACACTATAAAATTCAAAGAAAAAACATAGGTTGAAAGTTCCTCAACATTGTTCTTAACAATGTATTTTTTATATGATTCCAAAGGCAAGGGAAGCAAAAGGAAAAATAAATGAATGGAATCATATGAAACTAAAAATCTTCTACACAATAAAAGAAATCATCAAGAAAACAAGAATTCAAAATACTAAATAGCAATAGATATTTGCACCCTGGCTGGTGTGGCTCAGTGGATTGAGTCCTGGCCTGTGAACCAAAAGGTCACAAGTTCCATTCCCAGTCTAGGGCACATGCCTAGGATGTGGGCCAGGTCCCCCTTACAGGGCACATGAGAGGCAACCACACATGATGTTTCTCTCTCTTTCTCCCTTCCTTCCCCTCTCTAAAAATAAATTGATTAAATCTTTAACAAAAGAAATAGATACTTGCAATTTTATAGCTAATGAAAATTTATATCTAAAATATATATATAAAGAACTCACACAACTCAACATAAAAAAAAAACAATTAAAAATGAGGAGCCCTGGTCTGTTTGGCTTAGTGAATGGTCATTGTCCTGTAACCAAAGGGTTGTGGGTTCACTCTGTGGTTTGGGTGCATGTGAATACCAGTCCAGGCACATGCAGGAGATAGCTGATCTGTGCTTTTCTCTCATATCAGTGTTTCTCTTGCTCTCCTTCTCTCTCCCTTTATCTTTCTCTAGAAGCAATGAAGAAAATGGCCTCAGGTGAGGATAAATAAATAGGCAGAGAATATGAAGAGGCATTTTTCCTGATCAGATATTACACGTGATCATAAAGCACATAAAAGATGTTCAATTAGCCCTGGCCAGTGTGGCTCTTAGTTGGCTGGAGCATCATCCTGCAAGTGAAAGGTTTTGGGTTGGATTCCCAGTTGAGGCACATACCTGGGTTGCAGGTTTGGTTTCTCATCCAGGCACTTAGGATCCCTGGTCTTCCAGAAGCAACCAAACAATGTTTATCTCTAACATCAATGTTTCTTCTTACTCTCTTCTGCACTCTCTACAAGCAGTGAAAAAAATGTTCTCGGTGAGGATGAAAAAACAAAAAGATGTTCAACAACTAATTATCAGTGAAATGCAAATCAAGACCATGGTGATATATCACCTCTCAGCTCTCAGAATTACTATTATCAAAAAGAAAACAAATAACAAGTGAGGAGGATGTGAAAAGCAAAGATCCCTTTTCCAGTGTTGGTGGGGTTGTGAGCTGGTGCAGCCACTATATAAAACAGTGTGGAGATATCTCAAAAAATTAAAAGTAGAAATACCATATGAACTAGCTATCCTAATTTTGGGTGCTTTTTTAAAGAATACAAGAATACTAAATTGAAAAGATATGTGCCTTCCTTCCTTCCTTTCTTCCTTTTTTCATGAGAAGTTTTATTTCTATTTTTTTAAAATATATTTTATTGATTATACCATTACAGTTGTTCTATTCCCCCCCTTCAATCCCCTCCACCCACACCCTCCCTCCCCCACCATTCTCCCCCCCTTAGTTTATAACCACGTGTCTCAAGTTCTTTGAATTCTATATTTCCCCCACTATTCTCGCCCTCCCCCCTATCTATTTTCTGCCTACCATCTATGCTATTTTCTGTGCCTTCTCCCCTCTTCTCCCTCTCCCCCCCCCCTGTTTCTAAACCTCCATGTGTTCTTCATTTCTATGGTTCCACTCCTGATCTAGCTGTCTTCTTGGTTTGCTTTTGTTTTAGGTGTGGTTGTTAATAACTGTGTGTTTGCTGTCCTTTCACTGTTCATCTTTTTCATCTTCTTTTTCTTATATAAGTCCCTTTAGCATTTCATATAATAAGGGCTTGGTGATGATGAACTCCTTGAACTTGACCTTATCTGAGAAGCACTTTATCTGTCCTTCCATTCTAAATGAAAGTTTTGCTGGATAAAGCAATCTTGGCTGTAGGTCTTTGGATTTCATGACTTGGAATACTTCTTTCCAGCCCCTTCTTGCCTGTAAGGTCTCTTTTGAGAAATCCGCTGACAGTCTGATGGGTACTCCTTTGTAGGTGACTGTCCCCTTATCCCTTGCTGCTTCTAGGATTCTCTCCTTCATTTTGGTCTTGGCTAATGTAATTATGATGTGCCTTGGTGTGTTCCTTCTTGGGTCCAACTTCTTTGGCACTCTCTGAGCTTCCTGGATTTCCTGGAAGTCTATTTCCTTTGCCAGACTGGGGAAGTTCTCCTTTATTATTTGTTCAAATACGTTTTCCACTCGTGGCTGTTTCTTTCCCCCTTCTGGTACCCCTATAATCCGGATGTTGGAACGTTTAAAGATGTCCTGGAGGTTCCTAAGCCTCTCCTCATTTTTTTGAATTCTCATTTCTTCATTCCTTTCTGGTGGGATGTTTTGTTCTTCCTTCTGGTCCATTCCATTGATTTGAGTCCCCGTTTCCTTTCCATCACTATTGGTTTCCTGTGCATCTCCCTTCATTTCAATCAGTCCAGCCCTCACACGTTCCTCTAATTTGTAACTTTGTTCCTCTAATTTGTGACTATAATCAACCAGTTCTGTGAGCATCCTGATAAATAGTGTCCTGAATTGTGCTTCTGAGAGGCTGGCAATTTCTCGGTCGCTTAGAGTTATTGGCTCTGGGACTTTGAGTTCTTCTTGCGCCATCTTTCGGGATGTTCGTGCCTGTTCCATAGCAGGATCAGAGCCCTAAAGTGTTCACTAGAACAGGGCAACTAAGTCGCTGGGTTGTGACGTTATATGTGGGGGCGGGGTCAAAGAGGGACAATGGCTCTCACTGGTCTTGCAGGGCAACTAAGTCGCTGGGTTGTGACGCTGTATGTGGGGGCGGGGTCAAAGAGGGACTATGGCGTCCTGTCTGCCGCCTGCCGCCACGGCCCTCACCGATGCCGCAGTTGCTGCCGTCACCGGGCCCATGTGTTTCATCCCACTGCACGCGAGTGTGCCACCGCTGTCAGCCCTTGCCCCCTGGGGCCTGCGTGGTCTGTCTCATTGTGCGTGAATATGCGCCCGCGGTCTGCCCTGCACCCCAACTGGTTCCCGTCTGCCTGCGCGCCTGGGTCGGGGGCTTTGTCCTGCCTGACCCTGCTCGCTGCTGGCTCCGCCCCTCTTACCGTCCCCGTTGAACGGTTAGATGTAGTCGGACTTCCGTATAATTCAATTTTCTGTGCTTTGGTTGTGTCTTTGTTTCTCCAAACCTTTGTTGTATTCAAACTTGGTTGTGGGAGAAGGCACAGTGTTTCCACCTATGCCTCCATCTTGGCAGTTATTTCTATTTTTTTATTTGCATTCCCCAACCCCTCCCCTATGGCAACCATAAGCTTGTTCTCTACAACTATAAAGTTGTTTCTATATTGCTTATTCAGTTTTTCAGATTCTACATATCAATGATATCACAGGGTATGTGTCTTTTACTGTCTGAATTATTTCACTTAGCATAATACCCTCTGGGTTCATCTATGTTGTCACAAATGGCAAATGTTTCTTCTTTTTATTGCTAAGTAATATACTTTTGCATATTTATATATCACATCTTCTTTTTAAAATATATTTTATTGATTATGCTATTATAGTTCTCCCATTTTCCCCCATTTATTCCCCTCTGACCTGCACCCCGCCATCCACATTCCCCCTCTTTAGTTCATGTCCATGGGTCATACATATATGTTCTCTGGCTTTTACATTTCCCATACTATTATTAACCACCCCCATCTAATTCCTACCCACCATTTATGCTACTTATTCCTTGTACCTTTCTCCACTCTCTCTCCCTCCCACTCCCCCACTGATAACCCTCTATTTCTGTGATTTTGTTCCTGTTCTAGTTGTTTGCTTAGTTTTTTTTGTTTATTTTTTTAGATTTGATCATTAATAGTTGTGAGTTTGTTGTTATTTTACTGTTCATACTTTTGATCATCTTCTTTTTCTTAGATAAGTCCCTTTGACATTTTATATAATAAGGGCTTGGTGATGATGAACTTCTGTAACTTGATCTTATCTGAGAAGCACTTTATCTGTCCTTCCATTCTAAATGATAGCTTTGCTGGATAGAGTCATATTGAATATAGGTTCTTGCCTTTTATGACTTGGAATACTTCTTTCCAGCCCCTTCTTGCCTGCAAGGTTTCTTTCAAGAAAGGAAGCTGATGGTCTTATGGAAACTCCTTTGTGGGTAACTGTGTCCTTTTTCTCTTGCTGCTTTTATGATTCTCTCCTTATCTTTCATTTTGGGGAATGTAATTATGATGTGCCTTGGTATGTGCTTCCTTGGGTACAACTTCTTTGAAATTCTCTGAGCTTCCTGTAAGTCTATTTCCTTTGCCAAATTGGTGAACTTCTCCTTCATTATTTTTTCAAATAAGTTTTCAATTTTTTGCTGTCATTCTTCTCCTTCTGGCACCCCTATGATTCGGATATTGGGACATTTAAAGTTGTCCTGGAGGTTCCTAAGCCTCTCCTCATTTTTTTTTTTAATTCTTGTTTCTTTGATCTGTACTGGTTGAATGTTTCTTTCTTTCTTCTGGTTCAGATCGTTGAACCAACCCATCATTGTTGGTTCCCTGTACATTTTGCTTTATTTCACTTTTCATAGCTTCCACTTCTTCCTCTGTTTGCGACCATACTCAACCATTTCTGTGAGCATCCTGATTACCAGTGTTTTGACCTGTGCATATGATAGGTTAGCTATCTCTTCATCGCTTAGTTGTATTTTTTCTGGAGCTTCAATCTGTTCTTTCATTTGGGCCTTTTTTTTTTTTTGGTCTCGGGGCACCTGTTATATAGTAAGGGATGGTGCCTTAGGTGTTCGCCAGAGCAGGGCAACCCACATCACTGCACCTTGGCACTGCATGTGGGGGAAGAATCTGATAGGGAACAACACAGCTTGTTCCCCTGCTTGGCTCTCTTCCAGCTTTCAGTCACTTCTGCTGCTACCCATAAGGAAATTGGGCTCTTCTGGTGCTGATTCCCAGGTAGGTGGTTTTGTGTATGTTCTAGGACCCTGTGGATCTCTCTAATAAACTCTTCTGTGGGGCTGGGAGTTTCTCTCATCACCTCAACCCTCACAGGTTTTTTCAGTCAGAGGTTTTGAGGCTTTATTTCCTCACGTTGGAACCTGGGTTGTGTGGTCTGTCTGGCTCCTCAGTTGATCCTCCAAGTTCATCTTCACGCAAATGTGGGACCAGCTGGTCCACCAGTGCTGTCTTGCCACCTGGGTCCTCCAGCCACTGCCTTTTACAGCTCTGGATGAATTAAACCCTTTAACCCTTGGCTGTCGGACTTCCATACAGTTCAATTATCTGCAAGTGCTCGTTGCTTTTTTATTTTAAATTTGTTGTTATCCTTCTTTTTGTTGTGGGAGGAGACACCATGTGTCTACCTATGTCTCCATCTTGGCCAGAAGTCCTCCACATCTTCTTTTGATGTCATCTGTTGATGAATATCTAGGTTGCTTCCATATCTTGGCTATTATTAGTAATGCTGCAATTAACATAAAAGTGCATACATCTTTTTAAATTAGTATTTTTGGGTTTTTTCAAATAAATACCCAGAAGTAGAATGCTGGATCATATTGCAGTTCTAGTTGTAATTTATTGAGTAATCTCCATGTTTTCCATATTGTCTGCATTAATTTACAATCCCTCCAATAATGTACAAGGGTTTCCTATTCTCCACATTCTTCTCAAACTTTTTATTTGTTGATTTATTGATGTTAGCCATTCTGACAGGTGTGAGTTGATATCTCATTGTGTTTTTAATTTGCATTTACCAGGTAATTAGTGAGGTTGAACATCTTTTCATATATCTTTAGGCCATCTGTTTGTCCTCTTGGGAAAAATGTTTATTCAGTTCTCTGCCCATTTTTTAATTGGATGGTTCATTTTGGGGTGTGTTAAGTTGTATGAGGTTTTTTTTTTTACATTTTGGATATTAACCATTTATTGGATGTATCATTTGAAAATATATTCTTTCATTCAGTAAATTATCTTTTTGTTTCTTTTGATAATATTCTTTGCTGTGCAAAATCTTTTTAGTTTGATGTAGTCACCTTTTTTATTTTTTCTTGTGTATCAAGGAGACATATTAAAAAAGATATTGCTAAGAGTGATGTCAAGATGGTTACTGCCTATGTTTTTTTCTAAGAGTTTTGTGGTCTCAGGTCTAATGTTTAAGTTTTTGATTCATTTTATGTTTATTTTTGTATATGAATATAAGAAAGTTGTCCATTTTATTTATTTATTTATTTATTTATTTATTTATTGTTCACGTACAGTTTTCTGTCTTATATTCCCAGCCCTGCCCACCCCCTCATTGCTCCCCACCTCCCTCCCGTTTCCACTCCCCACCTTAGTTATTTTCCATGTGTCCTTTATACTTGTTCCTGTGAATCCTTCCCCTTTTCCCTTGTGATTCTCTCCCCTCTCCCCTCTGGTTCCTGTCAGCCTGTTCTGTATTTCAGTGTCTTTGGTCATATTTTGAAAGTTGTCCATTTTTATTTTCCTGGCAGGTATATGTCATTTTCCAATACCACTTATTGAAAAGACTGTTTACCCTACTGTATATCCTTTCCCCCTTTGTTGTAGATTAATTGACCATATAAGTAGAAACTTACTTCTGGGCTCCCTACTCTGTTGCATTGATTTATGTGTTTGTTTTCATGCCAACAGCATACTTATTTTTAAATATTAAAAAATTTTAATTGTTTGTGGTATTACAGTTCTCCTTGCTTTTTCTCATTTGACCACCTTCCACCAAGCTGATCCTCCTCCCCTTGCTCCATCAATCTCCATAACTCCTTGGCTAATCCCTTCTCCATCTTTCTTCCAGACATCCTCTCCCAGTCTGGCAGCTGTCAGTCTGTTCTATGTATCTATGCCTCTGTTTCTATTTTGTTCATTCATTTATTGTGTTCATCACATATAAGTGATATCATATTGTATTTGTCTTTCCCTGCTTGGCTTATTTGATTTGGCATAATCATCTACAGTTCCATCCATGCTGTCACAAAGGCAGGAGTTCCTTCTTTCTTTCTACTGTGTAGTATTCCCTTGTGTAAATGAGTAGTTTTGGCCTATATTTAGATAAGGAAGTTGGACATTGACCTGTGAGCAACACAGAGTCACTGAAAGGCTTTCAGCAGGAGAGTACCACAAGCCAATTGGCATTTCAGAAACATAATTCTGACATCAGTGTATAGAATGAAAAAGAGCATCAGAAAAAAAACAGAGGAAAGTAAGCCATTAGGAGGTTGTTCCAACAACAAATGACGTGGATCTGAATACATACCCTTGTGATAAAGAGACTGCCTACTTTCGATTGAATGAAATAATGGAAATGATTCATTATTATCTGATTATTTAGTATGCAGGTCTGGATACCCTAATTCTCAATAAAATAGATTATCTGATGGGGTTTCTCACAAGGCAAATTAAACCTTGATTAATATTTTATCTAATTATTTGACAATTGATTCCTGGTTGCCTTTGCAAGTATTACTCATAAACTTTAAAAGGCTCCCAGTTGCTTGTGATCTTTTCCTTTGCTTTGGAATAGGCTTTTAAAAAACCATTCAGCAAAAACATACAGTAGCTTTATGGCCCACACCTTTTTTGTATTTCCCAGAAGTGTTCTACAGCATAACTAGAGTGTGCAGGCTCATTCTTTAAGCTTATTTGTTTCTCATAAAGTACAGAATGTAGCTGAAAGACAGTGAGGAAATCCATTTGGACATATGATGTAATTTATGATTTCCATAAACAAAATAACACAATTTATACATTATATATGTTATATGTTTTATTTATTACTTTCTTTGATATCCATTTAGCTACTATTTTTTGGTGGGGGACTATTTTACATTCTATGTCAGTACTGTTACAGTTGCCTAAAACATATACGTTCATAATTATTTTTTGAGTTTTCAGGGTTTTATTTGTGTCAAAGATGCTTGATGCAGAAAGAAGTCATCAAGTGTGAAAGTTTCCTTGATTTGCTGAATACTATAGTTTGAAAATATTCAGCCACTAAGAAGTATATACCAGACACAAAGTCATAAGTTTTCCCATTATTTACAAATAAGGATGATTTGGTGAGAATCATTCCACTTATAATTTCATTCATCCATGTCACTCTTATGTGATTAAATCCTATGGGAGTGCCACATATGAATACAAATAATTTCTAGCAAAGCTCTCAACAATTTAAGATTTTTACCTTTATACCATGTGGTGCAAGGTTTGACTGCCTCTGTCCAAAAAATAATTATGTTATTTCTTTCCTCTATACTTTCTTTCACTTCAATATGACCTACTTGGGTTTGGGCCAACATTATTTAGTTATTTTTATGTATAGTGTTTTCCCCTTCAATGCAAAAATATCCTTATTTTTGAGGTTATTTATTTTGGGGGTGTAAATTTTTGCATGCTTCATTTGTATACACATGAATATTCCTGTTATCAGTAAATTTTGTTGTCTTTATGTGAGTGACAGGATAGAAAATTTAGTATGTAGGGCTTCCATGTTTGCTACTTTTCACTTATTTCCCACCTCATCTATGTTCCTATATTTTTTGCCATTTTACATTCTGAAGAATATTTCTATTCTCTATAATTCAGAGAAGCACAAATAGTGGTGTAGAAACAGGAACATACAGTTTGTTTTCTCACTCCAAGGCTTCATCTGTCTGGTATCAAAAAAAATGGCTAAGATGTGAAAATGCACAATTAAACTTATTCTTGTCAGGAAATTGTGTTATTGGCTCTTAAGAGCCAAGAGTTACATTTTGCTGAATTTTGTTAACTGGATGTTATACATTATTAAGCTACATAAATTTACATTTAAATAAATTATAATAAAAACAAAGGAAACATGTACTTATTTCTTAATGATTTTAATACATTTTACTATTATCTATACTCCTAAGGTCATTTACATTTATTGTACCTGAATAATCACAATATTATACAAGTATATTGTAATTTTGACCACTCTACATTGCTTCCCAATTCTGCCTTCAGTGACAGCATGTTAGTAGCTTGAAAGTGAACATAGTGGGAATATTTGAATCATGGAAATTGGAAAGTGCTACAAATAAGGGTTTGATTTATCATGTCGTTGATTTTTTTAACATAGTAGACAATGGGCAAAATCTAGCTTGCCACTTGTTTTTGTAAATAAAGTTTTACTGGAACATGGTAGTGGCAACAGAGACTACACAACTGGCAAAACTTAAAATATTTACACTGTGTCTCCACATTAAAAAAATTTTCAAACTCTTAGACTAAATTTAAGAA
Source organism: Sturnira hondurensis (assembly GCF_014824575.4). Taxonomy (NCBI): domain Eukaryota; kingdom Metazoa; phylum Chordata; class Mammalia; order Chiroptera; family Phyllostomidae; genus Sturnira; species Sturnira hondurensis. The sequence goes on along the minus strand of NW_028074020.1, from coordinate 132,416 downwards.
TATGGTGGAGAAAATGGTAACAATGCAGATTAAATTGACAAGTGTAATGTGCCTGTAGCTGTGACACTCTGAGTAGTATAAAAATTTAAGCAATGATTTTTAATTATTTAACTAAGTAGAGGAGTCATTCAACAGCAAACACAGCAAACATTTACCAGCATGACAAAATAAAAAATAATCAGAATATACTGCTTTTACTGAAAAAAAAATGGGTATACACAAATTAACACTGAATTTTATTTGAACCAAGGATCTTTTTCAAACTTTATCTGTATTGTTTACACTTTACAGATGTTTCCATTTTCCCCCTTTGCCCACCTCCACACAGCCTTCACCATCCTACTCTCTGGCCATCACCACATTCTTGTCTGTGTCTACTGGTAATTCATATATGTTCTTGGCTAATCTCTTCACCTCCTTTCATTCAGCCCTTCTCTCTTCCCTTCCCTCTGACAGCTGTCAGTCTGTTCCATGTATTCATGACTCTGTTTCCATTTTGTTCCTCAGTTTATTTTTTTCATTATATTTCACATATAAATGAGATCATATGGTATTTGTCTTTACCTGATTGGTTTGTTTCACTTAACATAATAATCTTCAATTCCATCCATGCTGTTAGAAAAGGTGAGTTTCTTTTTTACAGTTGCATAGTATTCCACTGGATAAATGTACCACAGCTTTTTCATCCACTAGTCTACAGATGGACACTTAAGTTGTTTCCAGATCTTGACTATTGTAAATAACACCACTTGTTCAAATGCCATCTATCATAGTGCTAAACTCATTGTACCCACTCAGCTAATCTCCATGAATTATCAATAAGAATTCTTACCTGAAAGGTAGTCTTTAACTTACATTCATATAAAATGAATTAACAATTATATATTTATCTTTCTAACAAGCTTTGGAGGACATTGGGTTTGGATTATTATCTCTATTTGGCTGATAAGGAAAATGGGACCCTCTATAGAGGGGAATGTCAAAGTGGTCAACATCTCATTTCTTTAGACCTTTTTAGAAAAGCATAATGGAGTATTTCAGGTGCACTGCAAATCTGCTGTTCCTGAAACTGCATGTGAACAAAATTCCAAGCTGGTTCCTATGCATATAAAGCTAGACATAAAAAACTGCTCAGCAGAGTGTTCTTATATATTGCCTACGTAATATACAAGGTGGGGCAAAAGTAGGTTTACAGTTGTGAGTACACAAAACCCAGAGTTTATTCATGTATTATTATTAATTAATTATTATATCATTTTTCAACAAACAAATTTCAACCTACTTTTTCATTTCCCTGTATTATGCTTTCATATTTTAAAATATGAGAAACTAATACAGTGCTCCAGCTCCTGGCATTCAAGAAATAACAGAAAAAAATGTTTATTTAATTCAATGTGGTTTTCCCTTTAAACTATATTATCTCATTTTATTCTCACAAAATTTTCATAAGGCAAATAAGATGATCACTGTTATGCCTTTATTAATGGTGAGTTAATGAAGGTACAGAGAACTGACTACTGTTTTAACTGAGATTAAACAATGTGTTACTGACGGACTGGTCAGGTGAGTTTTTAAAATAACTTTATTTTCCTCCCAAGGGCAATAAAAAGAAAGAGAGAGAGACAGTTATCTGGTAAATTCAGACAGCTCATATAATTTATGTGGATATAGTATATAAGGATCCTGAACACCCCTCCATATACATACCTACCTCCATCCCATAAAATCCATAACCATGTTAACATAATTAAGAGTTGAAGTTTGAACTGTCTGGGTAATTTTGTAGAAGCCTAACTTCAACTTAGCTTTAAATCTATACAAGGACTTTTTAAGCCCTAACATTTCTAATTGTAAAAAATCGCTGAGTAGCAAGAATAAACAAAGCAATTGAAAACTTTGTCTTTTTGCAAGTTTAAAAATCAATAATTAATTTTTCATAAGAAGATAAATGTCTTAAAAATATACTGTTTAGCAAAAAAAAAATATCTAGGAAAAAACCTAACCAAGGACATAAAAGACCTGTATGCAGAAAGCTACACAACACTGAAGAAAGAAATCAAGGAAGACACAAACAAATGGAAACATATACCATTTTCATGGATTGGAAGAATTAACATCATTAAAATGTCCATACTACGCAAAGCAATTTACAGATTCAATGCAATATCTATTGAAATACCAATGACATGCTTCACAGACATAGAATAAACACTTCAAAAATTTATATGGAACCATAAACGACCCTGAATAGCAGATGCAATTTTGAGAAAGAAGAACAAAGTAGGAGGGATCACAATACCTGATATCAAACTGTATTACAAGGCCACTGTAATCAAAACAGCCTGGTACTGGCATAAAAACAGGCACATAGCCCAAGGGAACAGAACAGAGAGCCCAGAAATAAACCCAAATCTCCAAGGCCAATTAATATTCGACAAAGGGGGCAGCAACATAAAATGGACTAATAATAGCCTCTTCAACAAATGGTGTTGGGAGAACTGGACAGCTACATGCAAAAAAAAAAAATGAAACTCGAGCACCAACTTACACCATACACCGAAATAAATTCAAGGTGGATAAAAGACTTAAATATAAGCTGTGACACCATTGAAGTCCTAGAGGAGAACAATGGCAAGAAAATCTCAGATATGAGATTTTCACGCAGCAAGTCTTTTACTGATATGTCCCCTAGAGCAAGGGACATAAAGGAAAGAATAAACAAATGGGATATCATCAAAATTAAAAGCTTCTGCATGGCTAAAGAAAACAGTATTAAGATAAAAAGAGAAGCAACAGTTTAGGAAAACATATTTGCTAATGATACCACACACAAGGGTTTAATCTCCAAAATATACAAAGAACTTACATGACTCCACTCTAAGAAGAAAACTAACCCAATTGAAAAGTGGGCAAAAGACTTGAACAGACATTTCTCCAAGGAGGACATACAGAGGATCCAGAGACACATGAAAAGATGCTTGATATAGCTACCTATCAGAGAGATGCAAATTAAAACCACAATGAGATACCACTTTACAGCAGTCAGAATGGGCATCATAAACAAAGCAACCAACAACAAGTGTTGGAGAGGTTGTGGAGAAGAGGGGACCCTAATTCATTGTTGGTGGGATTGCATACTGGTACAACCATTATGGAAAACAATATGCAATTTTCTCAGAAAATTAAAAATGGACCTGCCTTTTGACCCAGCAATTCCACTGCTTGGATTATATCCTAGGAACCCTAAAACACCAATCCAAAAGAATCTATGCACCCCAATGTTCATTGCAACACAATTTACAATAGCCAAGAGCTGGAAGCAACCTAGGTGCCCATCAGTAAATGAATGGATCAAAAAACTATGGTCCATGTACACAATGGAATTCTATGCAGCAGAAAGAAAGAAGGAGCTCCTACCCTTTGCAACAGCATGGACGGAACTGGAAAGTATTATGCTGAGTTAAGTAAGTCAGGTGTTGAAAGACAAATACCATATGATCTCACCTTTAACAACAAGCTAAGCAACAAAACAAACAAGCAGGCAAAATAAAAACAAAGACACTGAAATAGAGAATAGGGGGACAGCAACCAGAGGGGAGAGGAGAGGGAATTTCAGGGGAAAAGGGGGAGGGATTTAGAGGAACTAGTATAAAGGATGCATGGATAACAACTAAGGGGGGTGGAAATGGGAGGGAGGTGGGGAGCACTGGGGGAGTGGGCTGGGATGGGAGTAAAAGACAGAAAACTATACTTGAACAATAATTAAGTAAAAACACTTTAAAAATAATATACTTTTTTCTACTAAAAACGGGGAAAAGTGAATAATTAAACAAGCATTTGATATTGATATGGAGAACAGTGTAAATGGGTACAAAAATATCGACATCTATTGTTTCATGTTAATTTTCTATGATATTTTATTGTATTTTAAATATCATTGCCTAAAATTGAAAACCTACTGACTTTATTATATTGTAATTTTTCTTTTATTTCTTCGAGGTATTCTTCTTTGTTCCTCCATCCCTATACACAAAAATACATATACAGGCTCTTCATTAATCCTACATTTGATAGATGGCATTTGAGGTACATTGGGTTTCAACAGTAATTAATTTATCCTGCAAAAGGCATACAAATTGGAGTCCAGAGATTCCTTGGCAAATTCCTTTTCAACTAAGCATAATAATAAACAGGAAACTGAAAAAGATAGTTCTAAAAGACCACACAGAGGAAAAACCAAGAATAGACCTCCTGTGTTTATCTGTAAATAGCTTTGTTATATTAACTTTCAGAAGCTTTATACTTGTTAGGATTTGTACATGCTAATATATGAATATTTTCATAGTACATCATTTACATATGCTACCAAGGTACATTTCAAAGCAATCACTTCAGCAAAATAATAACTTTAGTTAACAAGAGTACATTATGGTTATTGGATAACATTTATTTTTCATATTTAGATCTTTGAGAACATTTTCTCAATATTATATTATAATTGAGAATTAATAACTATCTGTTTATCATTACTGGAAGGTTTTAAGGGAAAAATTTGATGTATGCAAGTAATGATTCATAAATCACTTAGTAGTAGTTTTTAGTATTAGGTACTAAAGAGCACTATTTTATATTATTTATTTATTTATTTTTATTTTGTATTATTGTTCAAGTACAGTTGTCTCTATTTTCCCCCCTTTCTTCTGCCCCTCCCCATCCCTCCCTGCCTCTAGCCCATGATCCTGTCCCCTTTGGCTTTCTCCATGGATCCTTTATATACATTCCTTGATGGCACTTCCTCCTTTTCTCCCCATTATCCCTCTCCCCTACGACCCAGTCACTGTTAGTTTGTTCTCTATTTCCATGTCTCTGGTCTATTTTGCTTGCTTGCTTGTTTTGTTGATTATGTTCCACTTATAGGTGAGATCATATGGTATTTGTCTTTCACTTCCTGGCTTCTTTCACTTAGCATAATGCTCTCCAGTTCCATTCATGCTGTTGGGAAGGATAGGGGTTTCTTCTTTGTTTCTGCTGCTTAGTATTTCATTGTGTAAATGTAGCAGTTTTTTGATCCACTTATTTACTGACAGGCAGTTAGGTTGCTCCCAGTACTTGGCTGTTGTAAATTGTGCTGCTATGAACATTGGGGTGCATAGGTTCTTTTGAATTGGTATTTCAGGATTCTTAGGGTATAAACCCAGTAGTGGAAGTGCCAGGTCAAAAGGCAGTCCCATTTTTAGTTTTCTGAGGAAATTCCATACTGTTTTTCACAGTGGCCGCACCAGTCTGCATTCCCACCAACAATGTACTAAGGTTCCCTTTTCTCCACCACCTTGCCAGCACTTGTTGTGTGTTGATTTGTTTATGGTGCCCAGCATCATCATAATCCCCAAAAGATTAAAAAAACAACAACAAAAAGAAAATTATAGGCCAATATCACTGATGAACATAGATGCTAAAATTCTCAAGAAAAGAAGAACATTTTAAAATAGTATTGGCAAACTGCATCCATAATACATCCCCCAAAAGATAGAAACACAATAAAGAAAGAAAACTATAGGCCAATATTGCTGATGAACATAGATGCTAAAATCCTCGACAAAATATTGGCAAACTGTATCCAGCAATATATTAAAAAGATCATACACCATGATCAAATGGGATTCATCCCAGGGATGCAAGCATAGTACAATATTCAAAAATCAATAAACATAATACACCACATAAACAAAGTGAAAGATGAAAGTCATATTATCATATCAATAGATGCAGAAAAAGCATTTGATAAGGTACAGAACTCATTTGTGATAAAAACACTCAGAAAAGTGAGAGTAGAGGAGGCATTCCTCAACATAATAAAGGCCAAATATGAGAAACCTACTGCCAACATCATACTCAATGGGCAAAAACTAAAAGCGTTCCCTCTAAGATCAGGAACAAGATAAAGATGTCTGCTTTCACCATTTCTATTCAACATAGTATTGAAAGTCCTAGCCACAGTGATTAGATGGGAAAAAGAAATAAAAGGCATCCAAATTGGAAAGGAGCAAGAAAAACTGTCACTGTTCACAGATGACATGATAGTGTACTTTATATGTTTATTACACAGTTTTTTGTTCAAATTTTAATGTGATTTAAGTGCATTTAAAATAATGATTTGTTAATACTATTTAAAGATAGAAAAGACTAAGTGGTAGTATTATTGCACTTTTATTCTAACACAGATTTTCTGACACAAGCTATTACATAAGTATTGTTTTTCCTAAGATTCATGTTTGTGCTGTATTTATACTACATGTATTACATGGTACTTGCACACATTTTTCTTTCTGTTTTTTAATGGATAAGCTGCCATGTGAAGGAAGAGAGTATAATCAATTGGTCATTGGAAGTGTGTAACTTGCCAATATGTGTATGAGAATGCAATTCTTTGGTTGTTAATGACTCCTAGAGTCTCTTTCAGTCTCGTGTTTTTTTTCTGTTTTATAAAATCTACCAGGAACTTTCTGTTTCTTTATCCTGAAGACATACTGTAAAGTAAGGATGAAATTAGAATGTGTTAATAATATTTAAAACACAAGAAGAACATTTTAAAGTAAAGCCTAATTTTTATTTCAGTGACCAGGGATGTGTTCTGAGTCAGACTTTCAATGCATACAAAGGGACACATCAATGTAGTTCTAGAAGGAAATTAAAGTGTTTGGCAACCATAATGTGTATCTAATTGCATGAGCCACATAAGATCATTTCAAAAATCTCAAGTTTTTATTTAGGATAAATTTGGCTATTTCTTTCACAAAACAATTGCCATCTTCTCAAAAAGTGCATTATCTTTTCACACGTAAACTTTCCAAGGAAAACATGTATGTCTTGTGATCAGCAGAAATAGTAAAGTTGTAAACCTAAAAATCTTAGTGAAAAGAGAGACTAAATTAACCAACCCAAATTCCCAATGCACAATGACAACTCACAAGGAAGGCTCATGTTGTGGGAATTTTTATATTACTACGTGAAGGTGGGTGGCAGTTTGCTAGCATCTCCCTAAATAAGGACTTGAAAGGGTTGTGTCTAGAATTTTAGAAGCATGATATGTATGTTTAAGTGGAAATTTCTCACTGTATAGTTCCAATATAGACATTTTTAATATACTGGAGAAAAAACGGATTAACTACTAAATTTTAAATTTTAAGCTTAATTCATTTTCTAGGATAAAAACATTATTATCATATTAATATCTATTAATGACTTGTGCAGAAAACTTAGTATGTTTCAATTGATATACGTTCTGCATTCCGAAAACCATTAAACTAATGCTGTTTGCATGCATACTTTGACATGTTCATTGCATATAGAACAATTAAAAATGATTAGTTGATATACTTTCTAATTAATTTCTATCTTTTCATAAAAAATCAAGTTGGACTACCATTCTTTTTAACACAGAGTTATGTAACATACCAAAACCATATAAAATGTTTTATGTACAATCAACTCAAGCATTTCAGCACACAAGGTGCTAAATATTTTTAGTTTAGGCTAAAAGAGTCAAATATTTTTTCAGTTATGTTATTTTTTCAAGCCTACTAATCTGTTTGAATTGACTTTCTGTGTATTAGCTGATGGTCTTATGAGAGCAAAAATAAACTTTTGCATATGTTTTTATTCAATTTGAATAAAAGCCCATATACGCCTAAGTCTGTGTCCTAAAGGCTGATTTCCCTGAGGAGTCATTACCATGCAGTTCATGTTGTCACTCACCTACACTGTTGAACTTGCTATCAAATAACCTGCAAAACAGTATGTGTCATAGGGCAGATTTATGATAAACTAAGTTTAAAACTAAGTAATGAATTCTTGACATTTATCCTGTCTCTAATAACATAACTACTAATTCTATCTGATTTAATTTTAAGTAAGGTTACATTTTGTCCTTATATCATAAAGGAATTCCTCACACATTCCCTAGTTGAATGTGATTTATGACTATATGCATTTCCCTATAAAGAATAAAAATAACTACATTTTTTAACCACCAAAGTAGTTACTACAGGTTATCATGGCCCTCTATTCAGATTAAACTTTGGAAGTTCTTTTCACTCTGTGCAAATTAAAACACCTAACTACCTCCTAATAAATTGAAGAAACAATAACTCTTCATAAAAATGAGAAATGTTTTACATTATGGCCCAAAGTTAATAGTGCACATTATGAAAATATACTCTAAAGTAGTGAAACTCAACAAAATGTAAGCATACACAGTGTTTTTTAAACCATTTTGATTGTTGAGCACCTTCTGGTCTTTATGAGAGTAAGATGATTTTGTGCGTGCATGTTGAAGGGTCACAGGGGGTAGGCTGAGAGAGAGTGCAGACAGTGTATGATGGCTGATAAACATAGCTTTTGTAAAATCACGTCTCAGAAGTAGGAGGAATTAATCTTTAAAGTTTGGTCACTCTGCCCTTTATATTACTGCCTAATGAAGCTCCAGTATGAGAAGCCACAAACAGAAAGAAATGAGGATGCAGGAAAGAAAAATAAATTTTTATGATAGTTCAGTGACTCAGTGCTTGGAATGGCACTGCTTTTTGTAGTTAGATAAAATCCAAGAATACTGTAGCACATAATACATTTGAGGATAGCTCATATTTTCATGATAAAAAGTAATGTTTGATGCAGAAAATGGTGGTATTTATAAGAATTCTGATTAATAATTAAATTCACTTGAATTCACTGATTTGTTTTTATATTTTTAATAGTAAACATTTAAGATTATGATACCATTTAGATTGTGAAATCTGATTTTAGTATGATTGCTGTTTTTTGTTTTTAAACTTTATTGAAGTATAATTGATATACAAAATGTACACACTTTTAATGGATACATTTTGATGATTTGGGATACCTGTGATATTATCACCATAAGGAAAGTACTAAATAAATCTATTACCTCCAAAATTTTTCATGTGTTCTTTTTTTGTGGTAAGATTGCAGTAAGATTATGTTTTTTATCACTTTTAATATAGCATAGTAATAGCAAAATCAGTAAATTGCTATAAAATTTACAAAGTGTTTTCATTCACTCATCAAATATGTATACATTGGTTGCTTTGTATCATTCATTGTGCTCTTTCTCAGAGATACACCGGTATACAAGAGAGTAGGCTTTTCCTACTCTCAAGATCTTGGTCCCAATAAGAATAACAGACACTAAAAACAATAACAAATTACTAATTTAAATGAAAATTTTTACCACGAAAACATGTATGAGGTGCTTCTCACAAGACTATTATCTGGGAGTCTTATGTTATGTGGAGTGTGGTCAGAAAATGCATCCCTTACCTCCTTTGATATTCACAAACTCTGTGAAATAGTAAGAGCCAGTACTGTCATTATCCCTATTTTGAAGATGTACTAACTGAGGGCCAAGAAAGTGGGAAAATGGTGATTCAAACCAAGATATTTAAGACTTTCATTGTCATACCCTCTTCTGACAGCAATAATTTAGCAATTGATTAGTATGATAAATTCTCTCTAAAATTATTCCTGAAATATTTGTACCCTATCAGGAACTGTTTTTTGCCTTCTCCAATTATCTCTTCACCTTAAAATCTCTTACGTTATTAAATTTAAAACAGTGAATAATATTGAATGAATTAATGAATGAATAAATTAATGTTTAGAATTTTAAATTCTCATATCAGGTTTTATGAGAGAAATTAAGTTCAGAACCATAAAATAATTATAATATTTGCATTAATTGATTAAAATACTGTATTCCTGTCCTTTACTTTTTTCTTTTTTAATTTTAATTTTTATTTAATTCTTGTTCAAGTACAGTTTTCTGTCTTATATTCCCATCCCTGCCCGCCTCCCCAGTGCTCCTCACCTCCCTCCCATTTCCGCCCCCCACCTTAGTTATTATCCCTGTGTCCTTTATACTTGTTCATGTGAGTCCATCCCCTTTTCCCCTATGATTCTCTCCCCTCTCCCCTCTGGACCCTGTCGGCCTGTTCCGTATTTGAGTGTCATTGGTCATATTTTGCTTGCTTGTTTGTTTTGTTGTTTAGATTCCTTTACTTTTTAATGCTGTAATATATACTCTCAAAGCCCACTCTCTTAAAAGTAGTGCATGCAGCGGAATCAGAACAACAATTTGGTATGGTTTTTGTTATCAAAAAGCAAAGCAAAACAAAACATACATAAAAACAAAAAAGGTTTATTTCTTCTACTATTCTAACTTATTTTCAGAAGTTAGAATAGTAGAAGAAGGAAAGTAGGCTGTGGAAAAATGGAAAATTTCTTTCCTTTTCCTTATTCACTTCAACCTCTGCTGAGAAGTTCAGAAAGAGACTTACTCTTTAATGAAACAATAGTTCCTCCATCACCAAACTGCTCATAGTGATAAACACAAAACAGCAGCAGGCCCAGAGATAAAATAAATAAATAATACTTTGAACAGAAGTTAAATTTGAAAGGAAAGTGTCATTCGTTTTCATAGCCAACTTCCTAAAGTAGATGAAGATGAGGTATTCACCATGTGAAAGGAGTGAAACCATGGAGAAAGCTGCTACTGTGTTATGTATGTTACAATTGGCAGAGTCTGTGGATTCAGTAAAACAACTGTCCTAGTCAATAAATAATTACCAAATTAAGTTATTTGATAAAGTTGAATGCTTTGATAATTACGTTGACTAATTAAGGAAATAATATGTGTCTTTCCCCTGTAGTCAAGGTGTTTTGTATAATGGAGATAATAAAGCTTTTTGTTGCTCCATGAACATCAGACTACACCTTGAATACTGGTCTCATGTTTGGGTACCACTATTATGTGATTAGTAATATTTAAATTTCAGCACATGTAATTTTGTGTCATTTATAAAAATTATAATTTTCATCTAATATCTAGTTCCATATTATTTTGCATTACATGTGGAGGTACAGAGGAAGTGAACCATATGTTCCTGATTTGGAGGGCCCCTAGTGGTCTAATCCAGTTATTTTTTAAAGATTTTATTTATTTTTAGAGAGAGGAAGGGAGGGAGAAAGAGAGGGAGAGAAACATCAATGTGAGGTTGCCTTTCCCACATCCCCTACTGGGGACCTGTCCAACAACCCAGCCATGTGTCCTGACTAGGAATTGAACCTGCAGCTCTTTGGGTCACAGGCCTGCATTCAGTCCACTGAGCTACAACAGCAAAGGCTATTTTTTACCTTTTTTTAAATTGTTGACACTATTGCAGAGATCCTCATTCCCCTCACATCACCACATTGTGTGGACATCCACAGGTCATGCATATACGCTCTCTGGCTAATCCCTTCACCTTCTTTCATCCAATCCTCTTTTCACCCTCTCCTTTGTCAGTCTCTTTCATGTGCCCATGTCTCTGTTTCTATTTTGTTTGTCAGTTTATTTTGTTCATTGGATTCCACATATCATTGAGATCATGCAATATTTCTATTTCTCTCTTTGGCTTATTTCACTTAGCATAATAACCTCCAGGTCCATTTGTGTTGTTGCCAAGGGTAAGATTTCCCTTATGGACACAGACAACAGTGTGGTGATTGCGAGGGGGTGGAGGCGGTGGGTAAAGGTGCAAGAGGGTGTAGGGGGGATAAATGGTAATGGAAAGTACAATAAAATGAAATATTAAAATAAAGTAAAATGCAAAAAGAAAATTAAGGCGTCTTTATTTGCATGGCCATGTAGTATTCTATTGTATAAATGTGCCACAGATTTTTGAGCTGCTCGTCTACTAATAGGCTATTCATTCTCTGTACCTTTTCCCCCTCTCTCCCTCCCACTCCTCTGTTGCTAAACCTCCATTTCTGTGATTCTGTTCCTGTTCTAGTTGTTTGTTTAGTGTTTTTTAATTTAGTCATTAATAGTTGTGAGTTTGTTATTATTTGACTATTCATATTTTCGATCATCTTCTTTTTCTTAGATAAATACCTTTAACATTTCATATAATAAGGGCTTGGTGATGATGAACTCCTTCAACTTGACCTTATCTGGGAAGCACTTTATCTGCCCTTCCATTCTAAATGAAAGCTTTGCTGGATAGAGCCATCTTGAGTGTAGGTCCTTGCCTTTTATCACTTGGAATACTTCTTTCCAGACCCTTCTTGCCTGCAATGTTTCTTTTGAAAAATCAGCTGATGGTCTTATGGGAACTACTTTGTCGGTTACAAAGGAGTTCTGTGTCCTTTTCTTTTGCTCTTTTTAATATTCTCTCCTTCTTGTTAAGATTGGGTAATGTAATTATGACGTGCCTTAGTGTGTACTTCCTTGGGTCCAAATTCTTTGAAACTGAGATTTCTGGACTTCCTAGAAGTCTATTTCATTTGTCAGATTGGGGAAGTTCTCCATTATTTTTTAAAATAAATTTTCAGTTTCTTACTTTTCCTCTTCTCCTTCTGGCAACCCTATGATTCAGATGTTGGAACATTTAAAGTTGTTCCAGAGGTTCCTAAGCCTCTCCTCATTTTTTTGAATTCTTGTTTCTTCATTCTGTACTGGTTGAATGTTTATTTCTTCCTTCTGCTCCAAACCATTGACATGAGTCCTGGTTTCCTTCCCATTGCTGTTGGTTCCCTCTACACTTTTCTTTATTTCACTGTTCATAGCCTTCACTTTTTTCCTCTATTTGTGACCATACTCAACCAATTCTGTGAGCATCCTGATTACCAGTGCTTTGACCTGTGATTCTGGTAGATTGGCTATCTCTTCATCAGTTAGTTGTATTTTTTCTGGATCTTTGACCTGTTCTTTCATTTGGGCCATTTTTTTTGTCTCAGCACACCTGTTACATAGTAATGGGTGGAGCCTTAAGTGTTTACCAGGGTGGGGAAACCCACATTGCTGCCTTGTGGCACTGTCTGTGGGAGAGGGGTCCGAGAGGGAAGAATGCTGATTGTTCAGTTCTGTGCCAGCTTTCAGTCACTTCCTCTGCTACCCACAATCAAACTTGGCCCTTCTGGTGCTGATTCCTGGGTGGGTGTTTTTGTGTACGTTTTATAACCCTGTGGGTTGCTCCAACAAACTGTCCTGAAAGGCTGGGAATTTCTCCCACTGCCTCAACCCCTACAAGTTTTTTCAGTCAGAGGTTTTCAGGCTTTATTTCCCTGCACTGGAGCCCTGGGTTGCATGGTCTGTCTCACTCCCAAGTTTCTCCTTCCAGTTTACCCTCATGCAAATATCCTCTCTGCCAGTTGCCACCTCGCCCAGCTGCTGCCTTGCCTGATCCACCAGCTGCCACTTTGTCATAAGTCCTCTCCACCCAGCTGCCTGTCTCTGCCTCTCCTACCAGTCTGGATGAATGCTTCTTCTTTAACTCCTTGGTTGTTAAACTTCCATACTATTCGATTTTCTGGCAGTTCTGGTTCTTTTTTGTATTAAAATTTGTTCCTGTCCTTCTTTTGGTTGTGCAGGGAGGTACAGTGTATCCACCTATGCCTCCATCTTGGCCAGAAGACCCAACACCATTTTTTTAAGAGACAGTCTTCACTCCATAGTATATTCTTGCCTCCTTTGTGAAATATTGACTGACCATACAGATATGTGTTGATTTCTGGGCTCTCTGTTCTATTCCAATTTTCTGTATGCCTCTTCTTATGCCACTACCAAGCTGTTTTGATACCTTTGATACCTATGAACTTGCAGTATAGTTTGATATGAGGTATTGTGATACCTCCAATTTTGTTCTTCTTTCTCAAGATCACTGAGGCTATTTGGTCACTTTTCTGGCTCTCTCTATGTTTTTACAATATTTGATCCAGATCTGTGAAATATGCCATTGATAATTTAATAGGTATTGCATTGAATCTATATATTATTTTGGGTACTATTGAAATTTTAATGATGATATTTCTTCCAATCTCTGAACCTGGTGTATGCTTCTACTTATTTGTATATGTAAAAAAATTTTTTTCAACTACAGGTCTTTTACTTCCTTGGTTAAAAGTATTTCTAGATAATATTTTTGGTGCAATATTAAATGAAATTGTTTTCTTAGTTTCTATTTCTGTTAACTAATTGATGGTATATAGAAATTCCACCAATTTATAGATATTAGTTTTGTATCTTGCTACTTTGCCACATTCATTTATTAGGTCTAGTAGTTTTTTGGTATAGTCTTTAGGGTTTTTATGTACAATATCATGTCATCTGTGAATAAATTTTACTTCTTTTCCAATTTGGGTGTCTTTTATTTCTTCTTGTCTGAATCTTGTGGCTAGGGCTTCCAATATTATTTTAAATACAAATGGGGAAAGCAAACATCCCTGTCTTGTTCCCAATCATAAGGGAAACACTTCTGGTTTTTGTCCATTGAGTATGATGTTGGCTGTAGGTTTTTCATGTACAGCATTTATTACGTTGAGGCATGATCTCTCTATTTATGCTCTACTGAGAGTTTTTATCATAAATGTGTTCAACATTTGCAAATCAATCAATGTAATACACTTTAACAAAAGAAAAAATAAAAGTCATATGATCTTATAAATACATAAGAAAAAGCATTGATAAGCTACAACATCCACTTATGATTAAAACACTCAATAAAATTGGTATAGAAAGAAAGTACCTGCACATAGTAAAGGCCATAGATGTCAAACACTCAGCTAATATCATACTCAATGGTGAAAAACTGAAAGCTTTTCCTCTAAGATCAGGAACAATAAAAGGATGCCCACTCTCACCACTCTTATTCAACATAGTTCTTGAAGTTCTAGCCAGAGCAATCAGGCAAGAGAAAAAAGTAATAAAAGGCATCCAATCAGAAAGGGAAAAGTAAAAGTTTCACTTTTTTTTTACCCAATATTGTCTGTTTATTTTTTAAAAAATATGTATTTTATTGAATATGCTATTACAGTTATCCCATTTCTTTCTCCCATTTATTCCCCTCCACCCTGTACTCCACCCCCCACCCACCCACCAGCATTCCCCCTCCTTAGTTCATGTCCATGGGTCATACATATAAGTTCTTTGGCTTCTACATTTCTCATACTATTCTTAACTTCCTCCTGTCTGTTTTGTACTTATTCCGTGTATGTTTTCACCCATTCTTCCTCCTCCATCTCCTGGCTAATAACCCTCCACGTGATCTCTATTTTTGTGATTTTGTTACTGTACTAGTTGTTTGCTTAGTTTTTGTTTTTGATTTTTTTGAGTTCAGTTGTTGATAGTTGTGAGTTTGTTGCAGATGACATGACTCTGTTTATAGAAAACCCTAAATACTCCACTAAAAAACTATTACACAAATAAACAACACAGCAAATTGCAGGATACAAAATCAATGGCAAAAAATCCACTGTTTTTCTATATGCTAACAATGAAACTTCAGAAAGAGAAATAAAAAATATTCTTTTTGCAATTGCAACCAAAAAATTAAAATACCTAAAAGCAATCTTAACAAAAGATGTGAAGAAATGATATACTGAAAATTGTAAAAACCTATTAAAAGATATTGAAAAAGACACAATTAAATGAAAAAAATATGAGTTCATGGATTGGAAGCATTAACATAGTTAAAATGGTCAAGTTACCCAGAGGAATATACTGATTTAATGTAATCCCCATCCAAATCCCAATGTCATATTTAAAATAAATAAAATAAAAAATCATCAGATTTATATGAAACCACAAAAGACCTCAAATATCTACAGCAATCTTAAGGAAAAAGAATGAAGCCAGACATATTGTACTACTTGGGTTTTTAATTATATTACAGAACTATGATATTCAAAACAGCATGGCATTGGTATAAACAGATATGCAGACCAATGAATGAAATTGAAAGCCCAGAAATAAACCCACATGTATGTATGTAAATAATTTTTTACAAAGAAGCCAAAAACACACAAGGAAAGCCTCTTTAATACATGGTGCTGGAAAAATTGGAAAGTTCTGCAATATTTTCCAATTTTTGCTTTCCAAAGTTATGCAATACTTTCCACATGCCAAAGAATGAAACTAGATTACAGTTTATTCCCATGTAAAAAAATTCAAAATGGGTCAAAGACCTAAATATAATATCTGAAACAATAACTTACATAGAAGAAAACAGGTACTAATGGACATTTGTCATAGAGAGCAGTTTATGAATTTGTCTCCAAAGGCATGGGAGGTAAAGGCAAAAATAAATGAATGGGACTATATCAGACTAAAAAACTTCTACACAATAAAAGAAACTGGCAATGAAACAAAAAATCAATCAGTTGAGTGGGAGATGATATTTGCAAGCAGCTCCAACAAGGGGTTAATATCTAAAATACATAAAGGACTCATAAAGTCAACACCAAACAATATACCAAAAAATCCATTAAAAATGAGCAGAGGGCCTGAAAAGAGGATATGAAAAGATGTTCAAATTCACTAGATATTATGAAAATGCAAATCAAAATTACAGTGAGTTACCCCCTCATACCCATTAGAATGACTATTATCGATAAAACAAGTAATAACAAGCGTTAAAAAGGTGGTAGAGAAAAAGGAACCCTCATTCATTGCTGGTGGGAATATAAACTGGTATAGGAACTGAGGAAAACATTATGGAGGTTCCTAAAAATTAAGAATAGAGTTATCCCCTTCTGGGTATCTACCCTAAGAAGTTGAAAACACTTATTTGCAAAGGTGTATAAACCCCTGCGTTCATTGCAGAATTACCCATGGTGGCCAAGACATGGAGACAACCAAAATTTCCTTCAGTAGAAGGTTGGATAACGAAGATGTGGTATATATAATATGTGGAATAATACCCATAAGGAAATATGAAATACTACTATTTGTGACATGAATTGACCTTGAGAATATTATACTAAGCAAAATAATTCAGTCAGAAAAAGCTAAGGACCACATGTGGAATATAAAACTGAAATTCATAAACACAGACAACAGTATGATGGTTACAAGAGGGAAGGGGTAGGTGCACAGTAAAAGTTAAAGGGGGCCAAATATGTGGTGCAGATGATGGTTTGAATTTAGGAAGCATGAACAAAATGCAATATACAGATCGTGTATAATAGAAATGTACACTTGAAACCTATGTGATCCTAATAGCCAATGTTGCCCCAACCAGTTTAATAAAAAAAGAAAGCTGGAAAAATATCAGGAAGTGCTGTTGGTCATAGTTTTACTAAAATAAATTTATTCTTTGGAACTCAGAAAAAGAGAAGAAAATAACTTTTAAATTGAGTGTTTCTCTGGGCATAAATTTTTCAGAATGGCATGATTTTCTTTCAGTGAATTGTATATTATTACATTATTTTCTGATTTCCATTTTTGCTGTTGAGTCACTGATACATTTTAACTTTGCTACTTTGAAGATGATGTCTTATATTTGGAGGTGGGCTTAAATTTTTCTCTTTGTCACTTTTTATACTTCTATTGCAATGTCTTTAGATAGGAAATATTTGAGAAACAATTATTTGCTAGAGATTCATTGAAATTCTTTAACCTCTTTTATTGTGCTTGGAAATGTCTCATTGATTGTCTTCAGACATAGCCTCTGCCCTTTTCTGTACTTTCCTTCAAGAACTCTGATTATATGAGGGAGGACCCCCCAAAATCTGGAATTATCTTCTGGAGGGCAAAGCCCCTTGTTGTACAGGCTTCCCATGCTAGGTGAATGTTCTAGGAACCCATCTGTATCAGTAGACCAGCTGGCATTGTTCTGAGAAGCTGTGTTCAGCTTCAATGAATTTTCTTTGAATACTCAATATGTTTGCTCATTTCATGATATGACTTACAAATGCACCTGCCCACATGACGTTGAATGTTCAGCAGTTTTCAACCAAAAAACAGCATGACCCCTGTACCCCACCCTCCCTATTCACCCAATCTTGTCCCAAGTTACCTTTTTTGTTTCCCTGGATGAAAAAGTCCTCAAAGGGAAAGATTTTGTCAATGTAGAAGAGGTGAAACAAAAAAATGGCAGTAGCACTAAAAGGCCTCAAAATCGATGAGTTCAGAAACTGTTTTGAGCCATGAAAAAGTCTCAATAGGTGTACTGCATCAAGTAGAGACTCCTCTGAAGGTGACTGAAGTTTAAACATGTAGGAATAAAGACACGATTTTTATTAATAAATTCAGTGTTTTTTGGCCCCCCTCATATTTTCTCATTTTATCTTTCATATCTCTTTTCTTTTCTCCTGTGAATCTATGTTTCTATTTATCCACTCTGCTTCTTGTACAATTTCCTTTGAGTGATTTTGTAGGTTACTTATTTGCTCTTCAGTATGGTCTATTTGCTTTTAAATTCATCTACTAAATTGTTTTATTTCAAAATTGTAAGTAATCTTCATTTCCAGATTTTACATTTGCAACGTTTTCTAATATGCTAGATAACCTTTTATAGCTTCTTGTTATTTTTATTTTTTAAATTTAATTATTGTTCAAGTACAGGTTTCTTTTTTTTACTCCCATCCCAGCCCCCCCACAGTGTTCCCCACCTCCCTCCCATTTCCACCCCCTTAGTTGTTGTCCATGTGTCATTTATACTAGTTCCTGTAAATCCTTCCACCTTTTTCCCTGGAATTCCCTCCGCTCTCCCCTCTGGTCACTGTCCCCTTGTTCTCTATTTTAATGTCTTTGTTTTTATTTTGCTTGCTTGTTTGTTTTATTGTTTAGCTTCCTGTTAAAGGTGAGATCATACGGTATCTGCCTTTCAACACCTGGCTTATTTCACTCAGCATAATACAGCAGTTAGTTCATCATGGCAGACCCTAGTTTCTTGTTATTTTTATTGTTGGCGCTATTACAGATGTCCTACACCCCCCTTTCCCCCCTTCTACCAAGTCCCTGCTGCCCCTCCACTGGCCTTCCCTACATTGTTGTCTGTGTCTATGGACTATATATATATATATATATATATATATATATATATATATATCTCCTTTGGCTTATCTATTCCAGTCCCTCCCACCCCTCCCCCTGAGATCTGTCACTCTGTTCCATACATCTATGCCTCTGTTCTTATTTTTGTTCATCAGTTTATTTTATTCATTAGATTCCACATATAAGTGAGATCATATGGTATGTGTCTTTCTCTGCTTGGCTTATTTCACTTAGCATAATGCTCTCCAGTTCCATCCATGCTATTGCCAAGGGTAGGAGCTCCTTCTTTCTTTCTGCTGTGTAGTATTCCATTGTGTAAGCATACTGCAGTTTTTTGATCCACTCATTTACTGATGGGCACTTAGGCTGTTTCCAGCATTTCACTATTGTAAATTGTGCTGCTATGAACATGGGGGTGCATAGGTTCTTTTGGATTGATATTTCAGGGTTCTTTGGATATATTCCCAGAAGTGAAATCACTGTGTCAAAAGGCAGTTCCATTTTTAATTTTCTGAGGAAATTCCATACTGTTTTCCACAGTGGCCGCACCAGTCTTCATTCTAAACTAAATGATTAGAATGAATGATTAATAAATGATTTTTGAATGAATGATTGATTAAGATACAATATTTGATATGGTCGGGTGTTTTATTTAAAAGAAAATATTTTAAAGTCTTTATGCAATTAATTTATAATTGTGTAGACAAAACCATGGAGTGGGTGCAGTATTCTAATACAGGTATCTTTTTCTACTTCTTCATATTGTATCCCTGCAATTCATATAAAAAACCACCAGAGGTCAACAATTAGGCACCCCACTTCTGAAATATTATTGACCCCTGCTTTAGAGCATTGAAATATCTAAAATGGCCATATTACCATTTTAGTCTTATGCATTTATTCATTTCTTTTATATTTTCATTGACAATATTTTAATGGACATGAAACCCATCTGAAAATTATTTAAATGTCATAATTTAGAACAATCACATTGGGAGAGATCAGAAAAACATTACCAGCAAGCATTAAAAAACATTAATATCTAAGAAAACTCATCGGACTTGTCCTATTCTTCTTGCTTAGAGCCCTTTGATAAACATGTTTTGCATTTCACTTTATTGTGTAACATTGAATCTTCATGGTAAATTATTTAGAATCTATCTCCCACGTTCATTTCCTCTATCTTCTCCTGCCTTTCTCTTCTGTTTTCCTTCAAAATACACCCATTTTATTTCATTTAGCTCCTATTTATTTTATTGTTGACTTTGCCCTTTAATATTTACATGACCAGAGACAACTGGTATCTTAAGATAATTGGCTTCCTTTCTTCTAATAAATTTGTCTTTTTAGTCTTTCTCATTCAGATTTCACTAGCATTAAAACACTGAGGTTATTGTTCTGTTGCCCAGAACTAACTTGTAGCTTCACTCTGATAGCCATAAGATTATAGGAGATACTGTTGCTTCAATTACTCATATTTCTGTTGCTGTTCAAAATTCTGTTTGTTCACAAAAAAAATTCCAGCTTCAGAAAGCTTCATTCCCCCCATTCTTTTGATTGATTTTTTCACAGTTGTATAAATTATCTTTATTTTTAAATCTGCTTTATGACTCAGAGAAGAAGGAAGCTAGTTTATTAAATATTGTAAGGACTACTTGTAAATATTTTGGGAGTTGAATAATTATATGGAAAAATAATATATTTCAATTATAGAGTAGATAAATGTCTCATGCATATAATATATTCTAAACACTAATGATTTTCTATGTAGACATCTATAAAATGAGTTTATTGAATTTTACTTAGTTTTAAACTGTTGATAAAAACCACATAATTTATCTCTATTTTCTACATGCAAGTTATGTCTTGGCAATATTTTCTCATTCAATTTAGACATTTTAATTTGCTTATCTCACTTTAGATAAAGTCCAAGATGATTTTTTAGTAGTCTACATGTAGTCTTTGGAGCTTTTAGTTTCCATTTTACTAGTATATACCATTGTTGTTGTTATTGGCATTAATTAGAAAACTAATCCTTTTCCTGGTGCAACTTGAGCGCCCCGGAGCAAACCGAATACATACTGTATCAATTGTAAGAACTAGAATTGAAATAATTTTTAAAGAGGCATCTGTTTTGTACATTTTTAAGAACTGATTTAGTCTATCAGAAATAAAGAATTAAGAAGTGGGATGTGCATTTGTTTTCAGTGCAATCATTTTTATTTTATTCATGGATATTCTCATTTATTTATTAGTGCCTTAGTTTCCATAGTCATAATAGTGCAGAAAAGTAATCAGGAATAAAGTAATCTTTTAACTGTACACAAAGGACAAGAACAGCATCCAAGTACAAAGGCCTAGGAATAGCTCTTGGTTAATCAAAGTATATCATTCCCAGAGAGATCTGAGAATTTGTGAGCAGGCAAGGTGTGCACTGTTTGCCATTGTGAGTTACCCTATTAAAGTAGCAGTTTTATGATGTCAATAATAGTTTTTGCTTTTTATCACAATCAGCAAATCTTTTAGGTCATCCACCGTTTTGGTCATATCTTAATTTTAGTCTAAGAGAAGATAAAAGCGTTTGAGTAGGATAGATGTGATTCAGCAGTTTATACTTTTTCAAAACAGCAGACATATGACTCTGATAGCCAGGTAGGTAGTGACAAACAGGTGATGAGTAAGCCATCTAGGATGATCACTTTGTATCTAATACTTTTACAAGGACAATATATAATCTGATTGTGCCAGGGTAACCAGGACTGTAGTTACCCAGAGATAGAAGAGTGTGAAAATCAACAAGTAAATGTGAAGTAGGTCACCAAACACAAGTTTAAATTATAAGCAAACAGAAAAACAAGGTATCAACCTCAAGCAAAGATGACAGTGGATCTATTGTAAAAAACATCACTATTTACAAATGTCCAGCTCAAAAGGCACCCTGGGTTAGTACATGCACATTTCATGATCCCTGAACAACAGTAGATGAGCCAAGCCAAGACAAAATGACTGTCACAAAGATATGACATTTATTTACATTTATTAAATTTAACATTATTAATAACTTTATATTCCACACAACACATTTATAATGACCCAAGAATAACAAAATTGTTTACCCTGTATTCTCTCTTGTTATATGGCCAGGAATCCAGCAGAGGGAGCACATGTTAGTAAATGAGGACATACTATGTGGACCAGACCTCTATAAATAATCACAATAATGTAGGGATAAAAATAATAGAGTTAACCTGTGACTTAATGCTGGCTTATACTTTATGAAGCAATTTCTATGACTATCTGCTGCCTTTTAAGGCAAATAGTATCTCCTCCCTCTTGCAGTAAATCCTTCCTATGTGTGCATATTATTTCATTGAAAGGACAGTTTCCATTAGAAGTTTCTCTGAGAAGTCTCAGGTAATTAAAAAAAATGGTCTTATGCACTTCTCTACATAAAGAACACCAGTATTTCTGACATCGTTTCCATTTACAGTTTTGCATATGTAACATCTTTATAAAATATTTTATCTGCTGAGATTTTCTTTATAATGGACAACTAATAATACTAAGTACTTAACACTGTATATGTTAATCTTCAGGAAGGATGGAAAATACCAGAAATGTTCTTTTTATTTTGGAATAATCATATTTGGTTTTATGGATTTCAGCTACATATTTATATTGAAAAATATCATTTTAATTTATGAAGATGTGGCCATATCAACAGTAGAAACAGTTTGGTATTGTTTTCCAGATTCACAAAACTATAAAAACACAGTATGAGCATTTTTTGTAAATATAAAACATCTTTGATCTTTACTTCATTAATACAAACATATACTACTTGAAAACAAAAATATGCCACCAAAAGCCTTACATATCTATACTTACTGATCATTTCCAAAATAGAAATAGCTTTAACTTTTTAAAAATAACTTGTATAAAGTTACAAATTTAGAAAATTAAAAAGGCTTAAACACATACATATTCAAAGAAAACTGCTACTATTATTTTGATATACAGCTTTTTATATTCACTCTAGCCAGGAATATATATATAATGTCTCATAAAAAGGTCATACTGTACATATTATTTGGAGCCTATGTTTCCTTTACTTTTTATTATGTCCATGGAGTGGAAAAGAGACTTTATTTTTAGAGCCATTTGGTCTCCAGCAGAATTGAGCAGAAGGTACAGATAATTTCCACATACCCTCTTACCCGGACACAGAGTAGCCTCTTGGATTATCAGCACCTTTCAATAATAACATGGTGCATTTGTTATACTAATAAACCCATGTGGACATATTATTATCATCCATAGCACAGAGTTTAGCATTCACTCTTGGTTGTGCACATTCTCTGGTTTTTGAAGAACATGTAATTACTGATGTAGTATCATGCAGAGTAGTTTCATTACCCTGAAAATCCTCTGTACTCTGTTCATACTTTTTCTGCTCTGACCCCAGGCAATCATATCTCTTTTTATGGTCTCCATACCTATAGCTTTGACTTTTCTAGAAAACTATACAGTTGGCATCATACAATATGTAGACTTTCCACATTGGCTGTTTTCACTTAATAATATGCACTTATAGTTTCTCTATGTCTTTACACATTGTGATAGGTCCTTTTTAAATATTTGAGCACTAAATACTATTCCATTGTCTGAATGTGCCACAGTTTACCCATTCACCTATGAAAACATATCTTGGTTGCTTCCAAGTTTTAATTATGAATAAAGCTGCTATCAAGATCCATGTATTTTTTGTGTGAATAAAAGTTTTCAAGACCTTTGAGTAAATACAAGGAACTCAATTGCTATATCATATGAAACAAGTATGTTTAGTTACATAAGAAACTGCTAAAATGTCTTTTAAATTGGTTGCACCATTTTGCATTCCCACCATAAATAAATGAGAGTTCTTCTTATTCCACATCTTCATCAACATTTAGTGTTACATTTGACATTTCTTTTCTTTCCTTAAATTCTCAACCAAAGATATTTTTATTGATGGAGGAGACTGAGAGAGAGAGAGAGAGAGAGAAGAGAAATATCAGTTGGTTGCCTCACATACCTGTCCTGACCAAGGATCAAATCAGCAACCTGACTAGGAATTGAACATACAACCTTTTGATGTATGGGACAATGCTCCAACAAATTGAGCTACCTGTCCAGGACTAGATTTGACCTTTCTAATCATTGTGAATTTCCCTGATGAAACGATATTGAGCATCTTTACATTATGCTTATTTGGCATTTTGAGAGATCTGTTAAAGTCTTTGATTCACTTTTCAATTGGGATGTTTGCTTTCTTATTGTTCAGTTTTAAGAGTTCTTTATATATTTTTCATAACACTTCTTTTTCCAGATATATCTTTTGAAAATATATTTTTGTTTGTGTCTTGTTTTATCATTCTCTTGACAATGTCTTTCACAGCACAGAAATTCTTCATTTTAATGAAGTCCAGCTTATCAAATTTTTTTCAATTTTTGTATCATACTGTGGAGTCATATGTAAAAATTCATTGCAAAGCCAATGTTATCTATATTTTCTTTTATGTTATCCTCTAGGAAATTTATAGTTTTGCATTTTATATTTATATCTGTGACTCATTTTAAGTTAACTTTGTGAAGTGTAAGGTCTGTGTCTAGATTCATTTTTTTTCATATGGATGTTCAGTCGTTCTAATATTATTACTTGAAAAGACTACTTTTATGCTCCATTGTGTTCTCTTTGCTTTCTTGTTAAAGTTTATTATATCTATGTGTGCCTATTTCTAGGCTCTCTATTCTATTCCATTGATTTGTCTAATTGTTTCACAAATTACTGTCAAATTATAATAAATCATAAAGCCAGGAAGTATCAATTCTCCAACTTTTTGGTCTCCTTCAATATGATGTTGACTATTTCAGACTTTCTGTGTCTATATAAACTTTAGAATCACCTTTTCAATGTTCACAAAATTACTTCCTGAGACTTTTCGGATATCAGTACATTTTTAAAATGTTTTTATTCTTCAATGACCTTGCAATATTATTTTGTACAGATTTCAGGTATACAGTGTAGTGGTTAGAAAATCACATACTCATACTCTACAAAGTGTTTCCCTCAATATTTCCAGTAACCACCTGGCAATGTACATAGTTATTGCAATATTATTAACTACATTTCCTATGCTGTACTTTATATTCCTTTGACTATTTTGTAACTGTCAATTTGTACTTCTCAATCCCTTCACCTCTTTCACTTAGTCTCCCAACCTACCTCCCTTCTGGCAACCATCAGTCTGTTCTCTATGACTCTGTTTCAATTTTGTTTGTTTGAGTATACGGTTCTTTACATTCCACACTTGAGTGAAATCATATGGCATTTGTCTTTCCCTGAATGACTTATTTTACTGAACATAATACCCTCTAGGTCCATCCATGCTGTCACAAATGGTAAGATTTTATCCTTTCTTATGGCTGACTACTATTCCATTGCATATATGAACCATGCTCTTTATGCACTCATACTTTGATAGGCGTGGTTTGCTTCCATAACTTGGCTATTATAAAAAGCAGTGCAATGAACATAGGGGTGCATATAGTTTTTTGAATTACCATTACAGACTTCTTCAGATATACTCCCAGAAGTGGAATCACTGGATCATAAAGCAGTTCCATTTTTAATTTTTTGAGGGCCCTCCATAGTTTTTCATAGTGATTACAAAAATTTCATTCCCATCAACAGTGCATGAGGGTTCCCTTTTATTCAGGTTCTACCTACTCTACCATGCTGATCCCACTTTTGAGAACTCTATGCATGTTGAGAATATTTACCTTTTGTCAAATTTCTCTATGCCATACAGAGAATTTTTTTATTTCTTTAGCACCTATACACTTAAAAATTTTTAAGATAGTTTACTTTCAATATTATTTTGTATTGATTTCAGGTGTACAGCATAAACAGTTTTTCACTTTTCTTTATTTTTCCCAATAACATTTTATTTATAAAGATTTAGAATGTTATTGTATACACTATTCTTTAATGTAATCTACCCTCCTAATATTATCTATGTCAATGTACATACATCTATATTACACATATGCCTTCAAATTTTTTGAACGTACTGTATATTATTTAACTAGTCTTTTGTTGCTAGACATTAACTTGTTACTAGTTTTTTGTTAATACAATCATTACAGCAGTGAACTTTATTGTACATTTATCTGTAAGTGATTATGTTTATTAGAAGGATATATTTATAGGAGTGAAATTGCTGGATATTAACAGTAGTTGAAATAAATAATTTAGATTTAGCCAAATTATAAAAGGTAGAGATGGGAGGAAATGGGAAAAATATATTAAGACGTGTTTTATTTGACAAATTGTGTTGCTGATGAAAAAAGAATAAGTTATACTTCTATAGGAGGTGTAGCAACCTTGAAATTCTAGGACTGTGGCTTTCTAAGGCTTTATTCTCATGAACTATTTACACTTTTAAGTATATTATTCATTATACTATGTACTGTAAAAATCTTTTAGTATTTTATGAGTTCTTTCTATTAATATTTACTATATTAGAAATTAAAATTCAGAGATCTGACCAAGATGAAAGCATAGATAGAAACCCTTCCTCGCACAACCAAAAGGAGAATAACAACCAATCTAAAATCAATGAACAACCACAAATGCCAGAAAATCAAACTGCATAAAACTCTAACAACCAATGATTTTAAGAAACAGTCAACCAGCTGAAACAGACTGGTAAGACTGTGAACAGACAGAACCCATGGTGAGGTGGTGGACCACAAGGGTGGGGCTGGCTGAATAGGAAACTGGGACTCAGAGCTGACTGTGGATGACAGTGGGGTTGCTGTGGTGGAAGAAACTCCCAGTCTCACAGGTGGGTTCTTTGGAAAGAGGGTTACAGTCGAGCAGGCGAGCTGCCTTGTTCCCTCCCTGGCTCCCCCCCCAAAGCCAGTGCCTCAGCACAGCAAGGAAAGTTGCCCTGCCCTGGTGAATACCTAAGTCTCTGCTCCCTTACAACTTAACAGGTGCCTTGAGACAAAGAAATAGGGCCCAAATGAAAGAACAGAGCAAAACTTCAGAAAGAGAGCTAAGCAATGAGGATATAGCCAATTTGTCTGGTGGAGAATGTAAGACCCTGGTAATCAAAATGCTCACAGAACTGATTGAGCTTGCCCAAAAAATGAAAAAACAAATGAAAGATACTCAAAATGAAATAAAGCAAGATATTCAGGGAACTAATACTGACAGGAAGGAAACCAGGATTCAGATCAATGATTTGGAACAAAAGGAAGAAATAAACAGCCAACCAGAACAGAATGAAGAAACAAGAATTCATAAAAGTGAGGAGAGTCTTACAAACCTCTGGGACAACCTGAAATGTTCCAATATCCAAATTATAGGGGTGCCAGAAGGAGAAGAACAACAGCAAGACATTGAAAACTTATTTGAAAAAATAATGGAAGAAAACTTCCCCAGTCTGATGAAGGAAATAGACTTCCAGGAAGTCCAGGAAGCCTACAGAACCCCAAAGAAGTTGGATCCAAACAGGAACACACCAAGGCACATCATCATTAAGCCACCCAAGATTAAAGATAAAGAGAAAATCCTAAAAGAAGCAAGAGGAAAGGAGATAGTTAAGTACAAAGGCGTTCCCATAAGGCTATCAGCTGTTTTCTCAAAAGAAACCTCGCTGGGGACTTCCGCCAAGATGGAGGCATAGGTGGAAACACTGCCTTCTCCCACAACCAAGTTTGAATACAACAAAGGTTTGGAGAACAAAGACACAGCCAAAGAACCAAAAATTGAATTATACGGAAGTCCAAGAACAACTATACATTCAACCAGGACGTTAAGAGGGGCTGAGCCAGCAGCAGAGCATGGTCGGGCAGGACAGATCCCCTGACCTAGGCACGCAAGTGGCCGGGACCCAGTCAGGGTGTGAGGCAGACTGACCTCGGCCACACATTCGCGCACAGTGAGACAAACCACACAGGCCCCAGGGGGCGAGGGCTGATGGTGGTGGCACACTCGCGTGCAGTGGGACAAAACACTCGGGCCCTGGTGATGGTGGCAGCTGCCGCACCGTGGGAGCTGCAGCAGGAGGTGGCAGACGGGACGCCATTGCTCCTCGTTGACCCCGCCCCCACATACAGCATCACAACCCAGCAACTGAGTTGCCCCGCTCTGGTGAATACCTAGAGCTCCGACCCTGCTATGGAACAGGCACGAACAGCCCAAAAGATGGCACAAGAAGAACTCAAAGTCCCAGAGCCATAACTCTAAGCGACCGAGAAATTGCCAGCCTCTCAGAAGCACAATTCAAGACACTGATTATCAGGATGCTCACAGAATTGGTTGATTATAGTCACAAATGAGAGGAACATATGAAGGCTAAACTAATTGAAATGAAGGGAGATGCACAGGAAACCAATACCAGTGGAAAGGAAACTGGGACTCAAATCAATGGAATGGACCAGAAGGGAGAAAGAAACACCCAACCAGAAAGGAATGAAGAAATGAGAATTCAAAAAAATGAGGAGAGGCTTAGGAACCTCCAGGACATCTTTAAACGTTCCAACATCTGAATTATAGGGGTACCAGAAGGGGGGAAGAAACAGCCACGAGTGGAAAATGTATTTGAACAAATAATAAAGGAGAACTCCCCCAGTCTGGCAAAGGAAATAGACTTCCAGGAACTCCAGGAAGCTCAGAGAGTCCCAAAGAAGTTGGACCCAAGAAGGAACACACCAAGGCACATCATCATTACATTAGCCTAGATTAAAATGAAGGAGAGAATCCTAGAAGCACCAAGAGATGAAGGGACAGTCACCTACAAAGGAGTACCCATCAGACTGTCAGCAGATTTCTCAAAAGAGACCTTCCAGGCAAGAAGGGGCTGGAAAGAAGTATTCCAAGGCATGAAATCCAAAGACCTACAGCCAAGATTGCTCTATCCAGCAAAACTTTCCTTTAGAATGGAAAGACAGATAAAGTGCTTCTCAGATAAGGTCAAGTTCAAGGAGTTCATCATCACCAAGCCCTTATTATATGAAATGCTAAAGGGACTTATCTAAGAAAAAGAAGATGAAAAATATTAACAGTGAAAGGACAGCAAACTCACAGTTATTAACAACCACACCTAAAACAAAAGCAAACCAAGAGGACAGCTAGATCAGGAGTGGAGCCATAGAAATGAAGAACACATGGAGGGTTAGCAACAGGGGAGTGGGAGGAGGAGAAGGGGGGAGAAGGTACAGAAAATAGCATAGACAGTAGGTAAAAAATAGATGGGGAGAGGGCAAAAATAGTGGGGGAAATATAGAATCTAAAGAACTTGAGACACGTGGTTATAAACTAAGGGGGAGAGAATGGTGGGGGAAGGAGTGTGCGGGTGAAGGGGAATGAAGGGGGGGAATAGAACAACTGTAATGGTATAATCAATAAAATATATTTTTTTAAAAAGAAACCTTGCTGGAAAGAAGTACTTGAAGTCATGAAAGGCAAGGACCTACATCCAAGATGATTCTATCCAGAAAAGCTATCATTTAGAATGGAAGGTCAGATCAAGTGCTTCCCGGATAAGGTCAAGTTAAAGGAGTTCATCATCACCAAGCCCTTATTCTTTGAAATGTTAAAGAGACTTATCTAAGAAAAAAAAGATCAAATATATGAATAGTCACACGACAATAAACTCACAAGTATCAATGACTGAACCTAAAAAACAAAAACTAAGCAAATAACTAAAACAGGAACAGAATCAGAGAAATGGACATCACATGGAGGGATTTCAGTGGGGAGGGGGAAGGGAAGAATGGGGGGCAGGTACAGGGAAGAAGAAGCATAATTGGTAGACATAAAATAGATAATGAGAGGTCAAAACGGTATAGGAAATAGAAAACTCAAAGAGCTTATATGTACAACCTATAGGCATGAACTGATGGTGAGGGGGTGCAGGGCAGAGGAGGCATAAAGGGGGAAAACTGTAATATCATAACCAATAAATTATACTTAAAAAATAAACTAAGAAAAGGAAATTAAAATTCAGAAAATTTAAAAACTGATATAAAAAGTATATTTCTGGTTCTTTAATGTATAATATTTGGTTATTTCAGATATTTTGTATATTTAATTTTTCTTAAGCTTTACTGAAGCATAAATGACAAAACTGTAAGATTTTAAAAATGTACAATATGATGATATGCTGTGTGTATGAATTGCAGCAGGATTCTCCTCCAATTTAGTTAAACACACTCATATCACATATTTACCTTTTTTGTGAGAACATTTAAGTTCTACTCACTTAGCAAATTTTTATTATACAATACATTGTAATCAACAGTAGTTAACCATGTGGTACATTAGATTGTCAGAACTTATTTATGTTGTCGCTGAAAATTTGTATACTTTTTCCAAACTGTCTGTTTCCCTCACTCCTAGACTCTGGAAACTACTTTTCTACTTCTTGTTTTTAAGAGTTTAAACATTTTTTTAATTACATGAAATACTGATTCCATACAGAGTTTGCCTTCTTTGTAGGGCTCATTTCACTTAGCATAATGCCTTTCAGTTTCATTCACAATGTCAGAAATGGCAACATTTTTTTATTTTTAAGGATGAATAATAATTCATTATATATAATTATAATCCATATACATATATATAATCCATATGTATATACATTATATATATTCATCGATGATTATATATTAAATGAATATATATAGTGTTCACTATATGATGAACAGTTAGGTTGTTTTCATACCTTAGCTATTGTGAACATACATATGGGACTACAGATATCTCTATAAGGTAGTGATTTCTTTATTTGGAGATATACTTGGAAAGGAGATCACTGGATAATCTGGTAGTTCTATTTTTAAATTCTTCAGGAACCTCCATACTCTTTTCCATATTGGCTCAACCAGTTTACATTCCTACAAACAGTTCTCAAATGTTCCTTTTTTCTAAATCCTGAACAACACTTGTTATTTATTGTTGTTTTGATAATAGACATTCTTACTTATGTGAAATTATATATCATTGTGGATTTGATTTGCATTCCTCTGCTGATTAGTGATGCTGAGCATCTATTGGCCACCATTACATTTTCTTCGGAAAAATATCTATTCATATTCTTTGCCCATTTTTTTATTGTTGTTCAAATACAGTTATCTCCATTTTCCCCCCACCTCCCACCCTCGAACCAACCCCCTTTGGCTTTCTTCATGTGTCCTTCATACATGTTCCTTGATGGCCCTTCCCCTATTATCCCTCTCCTTCCTCCTCTCTGGTAACTGTCAGTTTGCTTTTCATTTCAATGTCTCTGGTTGTACTCTGCTCACTTGTTTGTTTTGTTGTTGGATTATTTGCTTTTTTAAAAATAAAAATATCTATTCATGTCCTTAGCCCATTTTAATTGGATTATTTGCTTTTTATTTTTTAGTTGTATGAGTTCTTAACATATTTTGAATATTAATCCCTTATAAGATATACTATTTGCAATGGCTTTGTAATATAGTTTGATCTCAGGTATGGTGATCCCTCCTACTTTGCTCTTCATTCTCAAAATTGCTGTAGCTATTCAGGGTCATTTATGGTTCCATATAAATTTTTGAAATGTTTGTTCTATATCTGTAAAATATGTCATTGGTATTTTAATAAGGATTGCATTGAAGCTATATATTGCTTTGGGTAGTATGGACATTTTGATGATGTTAATTATTCCAGTCCATGAATACAATACATGCTTCCATTTATTTGTGTCTTCCTTAATTTCTTTCCTCAGTGTTGTGTAGTTTTCCGAGTATAGGTCTTTTACCGCCTTGGTTAGAGCTATTCCTAGGTACTTTATTTTTCTTGTTGCTATATCAAATGGAATCTTTTCCTGATTTCTGTTTCTGATATTTCATTGTTATACAAAAATACCTTCAATTTAGAATATTGACTTTGTATCCTGCTGTTTTGCCAAATTCACTTATTAGGTTGAGTAGTTTTTTGGTGGAGTGTATAGAATTTTCTATATGTTTGTGTATTTTGTATATCTTTTCAAAACCCTGGCTCCATATTTCCTTAATCTTATTTTTAGTTTTTCAGTCTCTAATTTATTTATGTCTATTCATTGTTATTTCTTTCCTTTTCCTAATTTTTCATTTAGTTCATTTTTCTAATAGTTTCTTGACAGGTATTTGAGATATTTCTTTTTTTCTTAATGTAGGCATTTATTGGTAAAAACTTAGAACTGCTTTTGTTGCATCTCTTAAGTTTTGATATGTTTTGTTTCCATTTTCATTTGTCTCAACATTTTTTAAATTTCACTTTTGATTTTTTTGTTTCACCCCCTGATGGTTCAAATGCATTTTATTTCATTTGTCTATATTAATGAATATTCTGGTGTTCTTCTTTTAATTACTTTCTAGTTTTATAGAATAGCAGTTAGAAAAGATGTTTAATACTATTTCAGTCTCCTTAACTTTCTTAAGGAGTTGGTTTTTTGTCTATGATTTGATGTATCCTGGAGATTTTTTCAAATGCCCTTGAATAGAATGTGTTTTCTGCTGCTAGTGAATGGAATGTCTATTAGTTCTGTTTAGTCTAATGTGTGCTTTAAGTCTGATGTCTCCATATTGATTTTCTGACTGAATGATCTATCCATTGTTGAAAGTGAGGTATTGAAGTCACTTGCTATTATTGTATTGCTATCCATTTCTCCCTTCAGATATGTTAATACTTTCTCCATATATTTAGGTGCTCCAATATTGGATACATAAATATTTACAATAGTTATATCCTATTAATGAATTGATACTTTTTTATTATATAATAACATTTCTCTTTATTAAATAAACTTAATTTAAATATTTATACAAAATACTTTTAAAGATAAAATAATGAAACAAATATACATATATATTACCACAAATAACAGATTTGAAGAATAAAATTACATTTTTCCAAACCAAATTAAAATTACTGAGAACTGTGGCTTTGTTTTCCAGCATGTGCAATTTTTTAATGCTTTTTCTA
The DNA here is from genome assembly GCF_014824575.4 of Sturnira hondurensis. Classification (NCBI taxonomy): domain Eukaryota; kingdom Metazoa; phylum Chordata; class Mammalia; order Chiroptera; family Phyllostomidae; genus Sturnira; species Sturnira hondurensis. The sequence continues at coordinate 99,549 of NW_028074020.1, read as the reverse complement.
AGAGAAAATATGTTTTAATGTAGTGTTTGACTCCATCTTTAAGGTTCGACTGTTGCAAATTTTCAAGTCCCTGTTGTCTCTCCTTCACTCTTTGTCCCACATCTGGGCCAGCTGATAAGAACACATACACATTACTCCCTTGACACCAGTACAAAGTTGAAAGCATGCAAGTCTTGGTACAGCCATCCCCTAAACAAAGTCATATCCAAACCCATTCATGTTTTTTGTTTTTTTGTTTGTTTTTGTTTTTTCAAGCCATTTTTGGACCTTCTTGGGAGGCTTCCCTGCTGTCCTCAGAAAGTCTTATTATGGCTGTAATAAACCTTTGCATACCATTTTGTTGTGTGTGTGTGGCAACATTCTAATGAAATTTTGGGTTGAGGGTCTATCTCATCACTTTGGTTTGACCATAATACACATAATACACCTGAATTCTGATATCTCCTTCTGCATTTAGTCTTTTTGTGATACCTTCTTTCAGCATTTTACAGACACATAATTTTAAAAGAGTTTTTAATAACTTTTTCAGATAACTATGGAAACACTTTTTTTGCTACTATGCCCAAACTTCATAAATGTTTGTTTCAATAAGATGGTAACAAGGTGAAATACAAAACCATGTTAATGTATTTGACATTTGAAAAATGTTTGTTCAGTGAGTTACAGAAATCTCTAAATACTGATGTATTTCATTATATAACATTAAAACTGTAATCCTTACCTCCAACACCCTTGTCATAATAAAAATTTTAATTATTGGGAGTTTGCCAAGCTCATGGTGGCAAATGCAAATTTTCAAAATTATTAATTTTGCTGGAAAGACCAAAGTTTATTAATGGCAGCAAATAATGTCAGTTTTGTTTTTTCATTTAAATGGCTGTCCTGCTTTCTTAATTTTTGACACAATATCTGCTAAATATCTAAATTGAAATAACTATAGTTTGTATACTAGTCATTACTTCAAGTAAAAATGTGTTTCGTTAAAAAAATAAGTAGCACAGGGCTGGGAATATAAGACAGAAAACTGTGCTTGAACAAGAATTGAATTAAAAAATAAGTAGCAGATTGTACCTTGAACAACGAGACAATTGCTTTTCTTGGAGACAACCATCACAGTTTAGCATACTACAAACTTGCTTTATCTGTATTTGAGATTTTATCACAAAATTATTGCAAAATTGTGTATGTAATAATTCAGATTTAATTAAATTAATAGTCTATTATTTTATCAAGGATATTTTATGTGAAACTGGCTTTTTTCTTTTTACTTGTGTGGGTATGGAAATGAAGAATACAGTAACTACTAGCAATTTGGTGACATTGTTTTGATTTTTGCTAAGGTGCCAGAAGATTTAACCCCACCTGCTTTTGCACCATCTGTGAATAGGATAGGTCCACACAGTAACAAAGAAGCAGATTAAGACTAGTACCTTAATGTAAATCATTTTAATGTCATAAAGTACATGGAAAGGTTATAGAAAATTACAAACTTATTTGAGCCACTCTCTGAGAACCACATTTGGAAGCCTAGAAAAAGGTATAATTTGTGTGAGTTGGTGAAGTTGCAGAGGACTTCATAAAGTAAGTATGATTTGAGCTGGAGCCATAAAGACATCAATTTGCACAGGTGACATGAGCCAAGATGATCAGATATATGGGACAAGCAAGTGTTCTGGTGTAAGGTTTCAGAGTAAAAGAAAAATGAACATAAATTACACATATAGAATGGGATATGAGTATACAATCAGGCAGTTTAATAATGTGTCATATGAAAATAAACAAGTTAAGTATCTTTTAATGTAAAATGAAATATAAGCAATTAGTGGAAGTGAAGTGTTTGGTAAAATAAAAGTCCTTCATTGTTTATAAGGACTATTAATTAATATTTTTCAAACATTAAATTATAAATTAAGTTGAAACACAAACATGATTTTGTTAAATGAGAAGCATATTTACCAAAAGGCAGCAAATCAGCCATATATCTCCACAAACATCACTTTAACTGTTTTAATCAGTGGCTTTGCTCTTATTTGATTCAGTCACTCCTTCCAATCTTCCAAGATTTATGTTTGTGAAGAAAAATTTTTGAAACAATTGTTCAGTTCTTTTTTCTTCTTCATTTGGGATGGTTTGTTTTTGTTGATGGCTTCCACACTCTGTATAGACCAATAAAAGGATGAATGAATAATGTCAGCATGAATAACCGATGGAATGCTATGAGGACAACCATCTGTATCAGCTTTGCTCAGACTGAGTCCAAATTTGGGACAAAACAGAATGTCAGAAGGCGCCAGAAAGCACTATAAAATAATAATCATGTCTAGATACAAGCAAGAACTTTAATCATTTTTCTAGACTGAGCGAAAAGAGACTCATATGTGTTTGTATTAGTTGGCTTTGTGTTTGCCTATAAAATTCTAGAGGTGAGCAATATTTGTAAGCAAACCACATGGAAAGTAACAATCACTGTATTTTACGATGGCCGTGGCAGTCAAATAACAAATTAAACTCAACTAAATTGACAAGTTCATTAAATCAAATGAATTGTCTTGTTATTTTTGGTTACTTGGTGATATCATTGGTCTCCTTCTCTTTTCCATTCCACAATTAAACACACTTAAATATTTATTCTTTTATTACTTTATTGTTGTTCAATTATTATTGTCTGCATTTTCCCACCTCCCTACCTTGCTTCCACCCTGTTGTCAATGTGTCCTTTACAGTAGTTCCTGAAAACACTTCCCCCCATAAACACACTTAAATATTTCATAGCAGAAAGAAAAAATTGCTCCCAAGAAATTAAGATTTAATTTAATAATTTAAGTTTTTTTCATTGATTTACTTTAAACTCTCATAGGTTTGAGTGTTTGGAGAGATCTCTTATTTTAAAATGAAGGGCTTTTGTGTGTGTCTCTGTGAAATCGTACATGTGTGTGGTTATAATAATGCGTGTCTTCTCTAAATATTTTCAGTCATAAATTATTTTAATAAAACATTTTAGGGATTTCAGAAACACATGTAAATTAACCAAATCAATACGGTTTTTGAATAGAGATAATATAATTAATTTGTTTGGGGTATGGAAAAGGTCTGTGGCCCCTCAGTGCTGAAAGAAATAATTATTACTCCAAAAACAAATAAAACAATAAAACCATTGTGTTTATGTTGAAGTATTTAGTCAAATATTTTAAATGGAAAAATTCATTTATTTTAAAATTAAAATGACACTTATTATAAAAACAATATTCATTATGAAAATCTTGACTCAGACTCTACTTAGTATTTTGAACCTATTCTTGAGAGAAAGTCATGCTTTCCAGCAATATTTCAGATTTGAGAGTTCTGCTCCACTGTAAAGGATACAGTGTTTTACATACGTCTGTTGGTATTTATTAAAACCTCAATTCACTAGAACTCAAATAGAATATTTTACTAACCTAGGATTTCCACATTTAGTAAATACATATACAGTATTTCCAGCTATAGCTAACTTTTAGCTACAGCATCCTTATAGCATAAGGATATCTCAAATAATGTATTTTAACTTTCAACACTATAGCCTGAATTTTCATGTTATTCCCTCCATTTCAGAGACTGAAAGGTGATGATTACAAATAACAAAAAGCTCAAAACAAATGCTTATTAGGGAATCAGTAACACACAAATGAAATACAAACACATTCCAGATCTTAGAACATATCTAGGTTACTCTCCCATATTTACTAGTGTTTCTAGTGTCAAGTGATTTGAGGCAGATACATTAAAATGGAAATGTCCAGAATCCAGAGGGTTTTGTAGTCAAATGGAACTCCCAACAATTCTCAGCTTTCAGTTTCTTGTCTGTAGAATTGGGTAACCTTTTCATACAATGGTTGCTGTGAAAATTAAATGTACTAACATGTAAAATGTAGGGCATGTAGTTATCTGGCTATTTCTTCACTTAAGTAAAGGAAGATTAAATTATATTTATTGAACTCTACTGGAGCAAAATCTTGGAAGAGTTTGCTTTTACATTGATTTTGAAAAATTTCAAATATATCTGAAAGTAGAAAGAATAATAACAATGAAATTTCATTTGCTTAATACTCAGTTCAGTAATCATGAACAGTTTGCCATTCTTACCCTTCCTTTTTTCCTCTGGAGAATTCTAAATTATATCCCAGACAAAACATACTTTTATCCATACATATTTCAATCTGTATTAGAAATATATTTAATAATAAGGATTAAAACCTTTTTCCAAAAATTACTGGGAAATTGGAATTACCTCTCCTACAATTTGAACCTCGATGTTAACTGATGTATCTTGGAAATTTAATTTCTAAAGTAAGTCAATAATGAGATACATAGATTGTAGCACTCCAGACTGGGCATGCAAATATTGTTGAAAGATTATGTTTTGCATAATAAGAGCACAAACCTTCACCACAAAAAATTAAAAACAGTATAACAGAAACATAAAACAAAATGTTTAGAAAATGACAAAGTTTTACTTGCAATTGCACTTGTATTTTTTCACCAATGGGATGAAATAGTACTTGAAACTAACTGCAGTCTACTATTAGATATCTTGTACACTGAAAGCCTTCAGTTCTTAAGGTGACTTGACGTCTACATAGTATTAAATGAAATATGCTCCACTGAAAAGTATTACATGGGATTATTCTTCTAACAACCTAATTCTTTCATCCTTCCTATCTTTGTAAATGTTAAAGCTAAATGCATCATTATTGATTCACATAATATATTTAAAGCAAGAATTTTCATAATAGTAAAGTAAAACTGAAAAGCCCAAGTGAAGAATAGATTATAGATACACACACACACATAGGCCTTCTACTCAAATGTGTAAAGACAATTAGGAAAATTTTAACCAATATTAAAGCACTCAAAATCTTACAGACTCCTGTGGAAATGGAGTGGAAAATGGGAAGAGACGCAGCATTGAAAGACCTGGAATACATTCTCAGTTCTACCATTAAGTAGCTAGATGGCATGAACAAAGATGCTGTAAGGTGAATGCTCTCTGCTGAAAGGTGTTACTGGTATATACAATACACTGTTTTTACCGCTATTTACATGTATTTCTTTTCCTATGGACAAAACTCTCCTGATATTATTGCAATAGCCAAGCTGCCAAGTGAATTGGAGGTTGCTGTGGTAACTGCTTGCCACCTAACAGTAGAATGCACAGATGTAAATATGCATACGAGTTAAAGGTATCAGTGCCTGGGGGCAGCATAAAAACCCACTGTCAATTTCAGCATCTATTTTCAGGTTTTGTGCAGTTTTACTCAAATAGGCTTGCAGTCAAATACTTCCTCTTTCCTCCCTTCTTTCATCTAACCCCATGTGGGCTTGTGCACCCTCCTGACCTCCAGGGGTGAGGTGATAATGGAGAAGGGCAGGGGAGAGAAAGATTGATGAATTTTCTGAATAGACCTAATTGAAAAACAAAGCTAGCTACATTTTATCCTTCTTTGTAAACAATCGCTGAACAGAGTGCAGTTAGAGATTTTTCTTTTTAAAATCAATGAGTGACTTGTACTTTAACTGGAAATTTATTAGCCTCTAAATTCAGTAGGTTTGCATCACTAACGTGAGCCAAACTATTCCAGTCTGTTAAAATACTGGCATCTGAGCAGAACTTTGCTGAGGTGTATGTTCTATACGTACAGGTATTATTTAACTGGAAACTTGAAACTTGTCCAAATGGGAACGGATGTCTTCTCCACTACTAGTTTCCAGTTTCAAGTTCAATATCTGCACATACTAACTACAATCAGTGTTTTATTTAAATATGTAAATTTCTTAAATTTACACCAGTGAATTTAGGAATGGAGCCTTTATGGGGCCTCTTTTCCTACTTGCCTCTCCACTCTGTTATACAATTCTCATCTGAAGTTTTTTATTCCCCTTCACCACAGTTCTTAGATTTTTACAAAGTAGTTCATGAATGTAGCTAAAAAGAGAAGTCTTTAATAGCTAATCTGCATTTTTTCAGCACAATATCAATATGACAGTAACAGTTTTGATAAGGTGCACGTTTTGCAGGGTGGAACAAAGAGCAATACATTAGTTTTGAACTTTTGTGATCTTGTATTATAGTCTACAACAGACGCTGTATTCAAATCAATTGTCAAAGTAAAGAAGGATTAATAACTGTTGTACTATATAACCTTTTACATAAGTGCAGCCTGAGGAAGGATACACTTTAAGATCTAATGTGTTATTTTATTATTCTAATACTAAATAAAAGACCTTTTCAATTATAGAAAAAATGTACTAAAATGAGCAAAAAAAAGCAAGTGCTTATTTTATAGATTTGTTTATAGAATTTATTTTAATACAAGTCCTCCATTTTCCCTTGACATGACCATTAGATGAAGTTAAAAGAGGGCCCATAGAAGAAAACTATCAAGAATAGTTTTGGGTTAAGAGGTCAAAGAACAGATTAAATAGCAGAGATGCTGCTTTTCAGGACACATCATGTTAGACTGTACTATGTTTTTTTGTGTGTTTTTTTTAAATTTTCACTGATGGGATATCATTTGTCTAAAAATATTGAAAATTCCTACACATGTAGTAATTTTATGGGCCACAGGGTCATTCATAGGTGACCTCAGAATCACTATTGCTATTTTCCAGAGAAAGAAACTGAGTCACGAAGTGGTTTAGTGGCCACCCCAAGATAACTACTGAGCCCTGTGATTCTGTTCTGTATTTTAGTAGCTGAATTAAAGAAAAAAGCCAGACTTTCAGGCTCCTGTGTTAAACCACCATACATGATTTCTTTCACCTTGGTGACTATGGACCTATTAGATAAATTCTAAAATAAACTCCACCTCAATGTTGCTAAGAACTTTACACAATAAAGTCAAGTGAGATCTCTTTTGATGCTAGAGACCAATAGGTAATACTCAGTTTAGCGAAGGTAAAGAGGCTGGCTTCTCCTTTCCAACTGTCAAAACATCCAGCAACTTGGCTGTAAGACATTATCCGTGTCTTAAACCATGTGGGAGTCAGAGAGCTTCCTTAAGATGCTTAGGCCTAAAGAAATATAGCAACAGAACAATATCCTAAGGTGGACTTTAGAACCCACCTCAGGGAGTGGTTAGAGAACCTAGCGATACTACCCTCAATCTCCCGACCCTAACCAGCTAGGCACCTTTGTGAGCTGCCTTTCCTCTTGTAAAGTTTTCCCATCTTTAATTGGAGCTAGTTAGACTACAATTAATGACTCCCTTTGCGGAGCCAGGGCAGTGATGATCACAAATAGTTTTGAACTCTGATGAAAACGCAGAACCCTCTTACTAGAAAATGGGCAATAGTCGTGGAGTAGCATGCACTCCCACATGTATTTACACATTATTATACCCAAATTTTCACATTTATGCCCCTCTAAGAACCTCACAGTAAACACTTATTTCTAACTCAATCAATATGATTCATTTATGCACACTGCCTATTAATAAAGATAACTGCCCAGTCAAAATGTGTAAAATTTGGGACAGGCAGGGCTATTTTTCAGGAGTAGCTGCCCTATTTGATGGTCTCATGTTTTTATGTCCGGGGCAGGAAATCCAACTTTTTTCAAGAACCTGTAAACATTCTCAGAAGCTGAAAAATATGCAGTGTCTTTAAAATATTCAGACAATGTTAATATCAAAATTTAACCATGTTTAAATTTCTAGAAAGTATGATTTATCAACTAGTTAACTGTGACTCAATTTTTAAATTCTATGTAAATCTCATAAAGTTTAAATCACAACATATTTTTCTTACCAAACATGTAATAATATTAATAAAATTGCTTAGACTTTTAAATCAAAAAATATATTTAATGTACAAGTACATATATTTTAATATTTTCTCATATGATGTGGGGTAGGGCTTCTAAATCTAAGAGTACGTACGGCCTAAAAAGATCACAGAGTAGTTCTGGTTCAAAACGTACCCTCCAGCTTTCTGAAAGGAAGTAGCTTTTTATATCAGGGCCCTAATATTCACATATACCATAACCCTAACCTGAGAATTTTAGTTTTAATGATGAAGTAGAAAGCAGTTGCAGGAGCAGGGAAACAGTTAATGCTAGGCTCAGGATCCCGAAATTGGGGGCAGGGGAGAGGGAATTGAATGCAAGTGGAGAGAAGAGAAAACAGGAAACGTTCTGTTTTAGAATTTCAATGTTGGCTGAAGTACTCGCTGGTTTGTTTTTTTTAAGGTCTTTTGGTGTGTGCATGTACTTTTAACTCTTTATTATAAAATCTTCTAAATGTACAAAAAAGCTGAAAGAATTATATAATGAACTCCATATACTCACTGCTAAGATTTAATGAGTCTTAATATTTTGACATATTTGTTTCATATATTTTTGGAATTATTTTACAGATAATTTTACATATCATGATATCTTACCTATGCTTTTCTGCATGTGATTCCCTGAAAATTAAAGTCAACTTGTATATCATAAAAAGTATTATTTTTACAATTATTAGTGAAAAACAATTGTTTGATATAATTTAATTTCTAGCCCATATTCTAATACTCCTATTGTCCACAAAATGTCATATAGCCTACTCGAATCAGTATCTGATCAAACATTATGCATAATTTTTCTAATCTAACAGATACTCCATTACTTTTCTTTATAAACTTAAGCTGTTAAAGAGATGGGGACTATGGTTGTACAGAATGTTTGATCTTCTGAATTTAGTTACATCCTTTCTTGTGGTACTTAATTAATTTCTCACATCCCTGTACTTCCTGTACAATTAAACTTAGGTTTAAAGGCTGAATAAGATTTTTGGCAAGTATGTTGCATAGGTGCTGCTATACCTGCTGTACCCTCTGGTTGTTCTAATGATGAGTGATTGCTGGTTACTGGTAAGAACTCAGTCCCTCCATTTTAAAGTTCTATTTTTTCTCTTGCAACTATAAATTGGAATGATACTTTTGTCCATGTAGTTTTTGAAGGATGAAAGGGAGTAAGGACAAGAACCATATAAGAAGAATGCTGGAATGTGGTTGATTACCATATTAATTCTTTTCAAAAGGTCCTTTTTATTTTTGGTGCTTGAGACCCGTCCTTTCTCTTTCCATATATCCTTGCTTTCTCTGTTAAATATTGGCAAATTGCTGCTGATTTTATTATTTTAGAACTAAATTTTTAAGGAAAATTTAAATAGTTGCTTTTAATTATTATAACAAATAAGAGGAAATCACCTAATAATCCATTCATTCAGGCAATTGTTCTAATAGAATAGAGTGGCTTCCAAGACCATGATGTAGGACAGAAATATTTTGGAAAAAATTTTAAACCAAGTTTTTTTCTTTGTTTATCACTTTCCATTTTATAACATACTATTAACTTCTATTAATGCTTATATACATTTTTACAGCTCAGTTGCAGCCATGCACTTCATGTGATTACAGTAGTGTCTGATCTCTCCTTATACTTATATATCATTTGTGCTGATTTTACTGGCATAGGAAAAATTGCTAAAACTGCAGAACTGACTAGTTTAGGTCTGTCCTCGGTGAATTAAAATGTGCCACCAATCAAATAATCACCAAGAGTTTCTGTATTTAATGGAAAATAATTTTATTTTTATGACAAACATCTGTAAAAAGATCACAAAAAATGGCTTTTGAGGAATTCTTTTTAATGGCTGATTTTTAATAAACTCACCTGCTTGACTGAAGAATTCGAGTGCAGAAACAAAAGAATCTGAAATCGCCTTAGGGAGTGAGGTCAGGTGAAGGTTAATCAAAGGAAGTGACAGTGAAATGACATTCATGACTTTTGGTAAATTTTTAATCATTACATACACAAACACACATTGGAGCGTGTGCTTATGGGCATGTGTGCTCATACGGCAATGAAACTTAAACTCCATATTTGATGACCGTTTTACTTTGTTCTTATGTTTTGGGTTTCTGCCTTTCTTTGTGATTCAAACTAGAAGCTTTTAATTTTAAAAATAAGGTACATTAACCTAGTTATGGGGTATAAAGGTATTCCAATTATTTTTTGGCTTGGAATGAAATGAATTTTAAGACAACATTGAAACAGATGATTTTATATAGTTAGAATTTGTAGGAGACACTAAGAAAAAATCTGAGGAATTTTTCAAATCAAATATTTTGGTCCCCCAAATCTGTAAAAAGACAGCAATGTTTCTACATACACTTAACTGGAAAGTGAGGGTATGAGCAAAAATGCCTTTTATTATGATGCAGCTGAAAACATAAGAATTAAAAAAAACAATTTCTTGTTAGAAATCCTTTAAGTAGAGCATATGTATACTCTCAAATAGCATTGTAGTGGTCAAAAATACCTGATTAAATATTAATTCACTCCCTTTTTCCTGTTTTTATTCTACTCTTGGAGATAAAATAAGGTTAAATAAGAAAAATGTTTTAAGATTGATGAGCTTGTTTCTTTAAAATAAAAATTCTGTTAACTATATTTAGTTTTTCAACAATCACTTTGGTTTAACGGGATGTAATCAACTTTTAGTGACTTTATTACTGCTTCAGACAACTGCCTCAAAGTAAGACAGATTTTTTTCTTTTCATTTGACAATATACAATTAATGTTATTTAGAGACTTTGTGGTTGTGAAGCAGAGATTTCTTTCTTTTCTGATTTCTACCAAGTGCATCACCCCAAAGAAGAAGAGCAAACTTAAGTTTCACTTTATTCATAATAATTACTAACATGGAATTTGGAAAAATAATAACTAGTTTTCCACTTTCTCAAAGTGTTAGATCACCATAGTTATTATATTAATTTTCTAATAAGATCGTCTAAAGATTTCTTTCTTCTATTAACATGGATAACTGCAATGCTATACGTCTGAGAACATATTGGAGGACCCTTGAAAACTGAATCAGAATGGATAACAAGGAATTGTATTGAACAGGGAACCTTTCATGTGAAGCAAAACTGATGAAGTCTACGCTTTGTAGGGTCGGTAAAATTATGGAAATGAAAACAAGTTGTTTTGCTGCTAAAACTTTGCAGAGGTCCTTTCTCTGTAAAAATCTGTTTGTATTCTCTTTTAAATATTCCTCCTTATGGCAGAAAATTAAGCTAGTGAGATGTACAAAATAGAAATGACCAGTGAATTTTAACATTTCTAGAATCTGTATTTCCCCCACACAAAATCTTTTGGGATATCATCAGGAAGATGCTGCTAAAAGAAGAGTGTTATGATAGAAAGGGACTTTTTAAAAAAATCGGGACACCAAAAGTATTGGGCATTTATTTGTTAACTTAAGTCTATTAATTTACTAACAAAAAAATAATTAAACAACCTTGGAAAAACTGTCCAGCTGTTAGTTCTGATCTTAACACGGCTCTGTAAGTTATTTTCTTTAATTTGGGGTGAGGAGATATATACTCTGTCACCCTTAGATAAAGAGAAAAGTCATTACTTTGGATACCTGAAATCAGAACTACCGCATTTATAGAAGGTGAGGGTAAGGAGAAAGGGGTGAAAAATCTGTGAGCACCTTCTGCTTATGTTTGGTAATTGCTTATAATTCATACTGACTCTATGGAATTATGAGTAACTCAATGTGAAACAAAAACCAGATGGGCAGGTCTTATTTGATGGCCAATAATTTAATGTTTTCTAAGGACTGGTTTCATTATTTATGGATCTTTAATTGTGCAGCTCCTAAATGCAGATAAATATTGTATCTAAAGAAAAATGGACAAGTAATATAATCTCTGAATTTGTTTCTTATCTGTAACAGTAAAATAATACTTATTTCATAGGGTTATTGTGTTAGAATGGGAAAAAAGAATTTTAAGCCTTATCTGATGAGAAACCTTTGTCTATATAGACAATAAAGTGGGAAACTGAAGAACTATCCAGAGAACCTGAATGGAAAATTCACTTTAGTATTAGATTTTTTTGATGATTTTAAAGGAAATAAATATTCTATGGCTTGAACCAGCTTTACATTTAATTTCTATTTTTTTGCAAATTCTATAAATTTTTTTCACTTGCATATCAAAAGTTTCAAAGCTACAAAATGTTTTTTCTTATTTCTGTTAGTATTTAAAGTTGTAAAATTTTCTTTTTCTTTATGGGACTTAAGGACTGATTATATCTGAAAAAAGGGATAGCAAATGTTTTCTTTATAAAATTAAGGTAATTTCTTCCCTCTCATTGAACTGTTATGAAAATCAAGTACCCTACTATATGTAAATATACTTTACATGCAAAATGTCATACAAATGTTAATTGCTTAACTTACTATTCATGCTGGCTTTTGTATATGTAGTTCATGTGGAGAGTTTACCCTTTGAGAGACTTCCCGATCTGGGCCTGGGTTTGCACGGAGCCAGTCACACTCACCTGATTTCCATTGGCACAAAATCAGACATTTGCTTTTGGTTCACTAAGGTGATGGTTGCAATTTGTGTTATTGAAAAGAGGTGATGCTAATTGGCCATTGTGGAGATAAAACTTGTCGCTACGATCTTATTAATGTCATGATTTAGCCAACAGAGCTAACCAGGCACAAGAATAAATGACAGAATAACTAACTTCTCATTATATGATTTTTCCAACAGTCGGCATTTTTACACTTACATTTTTCCTACATTAGCAAATAGAAACCTATTTATGTCCCAAAAGATTTTTCAGATTTTAAAAAGACCGACACTGAACATTTATCGTACAGAAAGTAATTTTCAAATGTGTTTGAAACTTAACAAAAATTTATAATTTTAAAGACTTGGCAGTGTTTTAATATATGCACCTCCCAAGTTTTACCCAGCTGGAAAGAGGAAGCCCTGATGAATTTTCATGCCTTCTGGAGAGCTAATGACGATATTTGTTGGTGTGGAGATTTTCTTGGGAACTCTCCAGAAGAAACTCTTCTCCTTGAGCTGGTGAAATTTGAAGAACAACTTCAAACAGCAAAGCTGTTGTCAAAAGAAACAGATGGGGCAACATCTGAGGTCACTTCTTACAGTATCTAAAATTAATTTACAGTAAAATACTTACCTAACTAGGGGCTAATTTCTTTTAAGAATTTCTGAACTGGAAAATGAGCTCACCAGCTTCCTGATTCAAATTTCTCTTTGTAGAGCTGATCAAGCGGAAGGATGGGTATTATCTGAAATGTAGATCTGGAAAAGGAACATTAACAATAATGGTATTTCTTCACGGTGCTCATTTGGAAATATGAATGTAACTAGACTATAGATAGAAAATGCCTTCACTTACAATCCATCTGTTCTCAATGGGGTCATCAGAAGGTCAGATGTTGTGCCACCTTGGGACATTTAGCAAAAACTAAAGCCTTTTCTCTAACCTCTAGGCCCTCTTTTATTTTCTTGGAGATTGGTTTCCCCTTGACAACAATCCAAAGTGTTAATTCCATGAGATGAAGACCTTTAAAATGGAAAATGAAAATCCCTCTTGAGTCACACTGACTGATTAGTTTGTTACCAGAGTAAGGTGAGGGACAAGGAAATCTGCCATTTCTTTTTCCCAAAGAAGAAAGGATAAGTGTGACACTTAGGCTGCAGAACAGATTGCAATTAAAATATGTCTTAAGGAACATGAGAGTTAGAGAGTAATATGTGCAGAATTTGTTTACAATTTATTTTTCTAATATAAAGTAATACAATTTGTTATCATCATGCCATTCTTGGACTCATTTGAAAAACACTGGAAGCATTTCTATTTTATTTTGTTTTTTTAATTTTTATTTATTTATTTTCTATCATTATTTATCCCCCCATACCTTCTTTCACCTTCACACATCCCCTGTCCCCTCAGCAATTACCACACTGTTGTCTGTGTCCATGGGTTCTTTCTTCCCCTCCCCCCCTTTTTGGCTCAATCCCTCCATCCCCCAGGCTCCACCAGAGCTGTCAGCCTGCTTTCTATCTGTGAGATTGTCTCTATTTTGTTTGTTAGTCAAGTTGGTTCATTAGATTCTACAGATGAGTGAAATCATATGGTATTTGTGTTTCTCTGGCTGCCTTATTTTGTTTAGCATAATGTTCTCCAGGTCCATCCATGCTGTCGTAAAGGGTAAGGTTTTCTTTTTTATAGCCAAGTAGTCTTCCATTGTGTAAATGTTCCCCAGTTTTTTATCCACTCATCTACTGATAGGACATTGGGATGCTTTCATATTTTGGGTTTATTCTGAGCAATACAGATACAGAGGGTAACTTTTGTCCACAAATACTTATTTGCCATGGGCTATCATTATCTTGAGTTTTCAATGTGTCAGAAACTCCTATGTAGTTTGCATGAATTATCTAATTTCATCCTCATCCTAGACCAATGAGGTAGATGCTTTTATTATCCTTTTTTCATAGGTAAAGACACTGAGAACTAGAGATGTTGAGTAAGATATCCAAAAATTCAAAGCTGATAGATGACATATTTGAACTCATTTGCTTAACTCCAAGCACGGTACTGACTCCCAAACCAGCTGAGTGACTTATTTGACTTCCCCCCTATTGTTGGCCATTTTAATCTTGTACCTAATCTTGATACCTTCTATTTTAAAGCAACAGTAGCAATAGTTAAATTTAGTCTGTACTTGCACAATTGACTTTAAATCAATTGTTAGTAGAGAACTTATATATATATATTTTTCCATTGTTTTTTTATTTAAATCTTGTTCAAGTACAGTTTTCTTTCTTGTATTCCCAGCCCTGCCCCCCCAGTGCTCCCCACCTCCCTCCCATCTCTGCCCCCCACCTTAGTTATTGTCCATGTGTCCTTTATACTTGGAGAACTTATATTTTTTGTTGTCCATTTTCCATCCTGTTAGGTTTTGTTTAACCTTTTAGATTTTTAAATCCTGCTTTATTTCTTAGATTGTTGTCATCTATTGAGTTGGACAGCAAGTCATTAATATCTTCACTTATATCTAAATGTCGTCCATGACAGGGAATGTCTTCCAAGTTGATATGGGTTCATTAGCTCATATTCTTTGTATGATTAAAAAACCTTGTGCAACCTCTCCTAATAATACTGTCATATGGCTTATATTTTCCATCTGGTTTCCAAAGATATTATGAAAATCTATCAATGACTTTGCTAAAATAAAGCTACATTGTATCTGTAGCATCTTTACATTGACTGAAATATTACTTGTTGAGCATTTGCTAGGCAACGACAGGATGCAGAGATGACTATTAACCTTAAAGCATCCACACTTAGTAAAAAAAAAAAAGAGTATAATATAGTTAACTGTAATGCACAGTAAAGAGTGTTTAGAAAGGGGTTCAAATGACATTGGTGGGTCTAAGGAAAGAGGAGATTTACTAATCTATGGACCATTCAAAAAGAAAGATTTGTATAACTTGGCAGGATTACATATTAGTGAAGCTATGTCCAACCTTGGTGATAACTTCAACCTGAGTTAGAAAGAATAAATCTTTGGAGGAACTTTTCTGTCAGAACCAATTGTTAAATATTTGAGAATTTAAGCTAGGGTAAATCAGTTTGGTTGGCTTTATGCCTTGGAATTCAAAACACAGACATTCTGTGCCCTGCTCCAAAATGTAAGCTATCTCCTTAAACTGGGGAGAGTTAGTTATTTTGGGACTTTTCTTTTCCAGTAACCTTGGGAAACATTTTCTTCTCTTTATGAGTGATTCACATCATACGGGATCACTTTAGCCAAACTCTACATTTTCCAATC
Source organism: Sturnira hondurensis (assembly GCF_014824575.4). NCBI lineage: Eukaryota > Metazoa > Chordata > Mammalia > Chiroptera > Phyllostomidae > Sturnira > Sturnira hondurensis. The sequence continues at coordinate 83,857 of NW_028074020.1, read as the reverse complement.
TGGCTTCCTCTCAGAACTCTACTGCTCCTCACAGAGGGTTCTGCCCTTTTGCTGTTCTGAATATTTTAAACACTTTAAAACAGACAGATCCAAGCAATTTTGAAATATAGCTATACAGAGTTTTTCTAAAATATGCATAAAATATTCACAAATTAAGTCTATGCCTACATGGTGCTAGAACATCTGCTCAATTCAGTCCTACTTGCATTTTGTTGTATAGATATAGTGATCATATGCTCTGGATCTCTCAGGACATTTCTTATTTCAAATATTTTGTACCATTGCCCCCATAATTGCACTCATATCTGTAGAAACATGTGTCCTAGTTCAAGTGGGAGAAATTATATTAGTGTACTTTATAAAATATTTCAAGTATTGATTGAATTACTTAAATGAGTTGTGTCTTTATAACTTCATATGTTGCTCTTTCTATTCATGTCCCTGTCCTCAACCTAACACATGGTTTGAGAGCTCATGAGAAAATTAAAATATAAAAATATTAATCTTGGAAATATTATTGATAATTTTGTTCATTATGAGCAACAGGATGTAGACAAGAATATAAAAATTATTGAAATAAGACAATGGCAAAGATATGGTCTTTTTTAGCATTTCTTAAGGCTTCACAAAGGCAGTACACTCTATTGCAGTCAAAAAAATTATTAAACATGTTCTCTACACTAAAGGTACAGTCACTTATCATCTCTGAGTCTCAATTTCCTTTTTTTATAAAATGAGTATCACAATAATAACTTATACCATACAGATATAAAAACAAATGAGATCATTATAAATTACCTTACAATGATTGTGCTATATTGTAAGTGTTCTATAAATATTAGTTACTAATATCATCATAACAGGAAAATATATCTTTGTCTGAATAAATACAATGGTACATTGAAGTGGAAAAAAGAATTTAAAATTGAGGTAATAAATAATAGGCAAACCTAGCCCTGGCTGGGTGGCTTAGTTAGTTGGAACATCATCCCTTATACCAAAGGGTTGCAGATTCAATTGCCAGTCAGGGCACATACCTAAGCTACGAGTTCCATCTCTGGTCAGGAGACACCAAATATTTCTCTTTCTGTCTCTGTCTCTCTCTTTCTCCTCCTCTCTCTCCCCCTTCCTCTCTCCCTCCCACCCTTCCTCCTTGACCCTCTCTCTAAATTCATTAACGTATCTTTAGATGAGAATTTTAAAAAATAGGCAAAGCTAGAGAGGAAAAGTCCTTAAAGGAGATGTCTTAAACAGCAACTTAGAAAAGGAAAATACAAATGGTGTGGACAGGAAGGAGAATAGGGGAAGACACATACAAAAAGACAAAATTAACTGTTTTGTGAAAACTGAAACCTGGTTTGTTACAATAAATAAAGCATTCATTCCAGGTAGTAAATTGGCATATTGACAATCAAAGGTAATTTAGGCATCTTGTTGTTTCTCCAGGTAGAATTTTTTAGTCATATGCAGTAGTTGAATTCATAGTTTTAAATGTTCTGCAATATGAATCTACTATTGCTAGGGTTGCTTTTATATGGGAGCCTCATACTTTTAATTTTTTAAATCCAATTTCTGTCCTGTAACAAAGTTTTAGTTAAGATTGTGGTCTTTGTCATCTTGAGATTGTAGTTCCAGCCTTTACATGGTTTGTTGGTGATTCATCTGGATGAGGAATAATTATTCTAACAAATGCATTTTAGCATCTTTTATACAACAATTCCTGGGCCAAATGCTTTACTGCAATTACCTAATTTAATCCTTATGACACCCTATGAATACATAATATTTTTATGGTTGAGTAAACAGAGGCACAGAAAAGATAAGTAAGTTACCCAAGGCCACACAGCTCTATTAAGTGATAGAAATGAATTTTGAACTCAGGCAGTTTGGCAATGGAATCCACAATACTACACTGCACTACTTTTTGTTAGCAAGTTTAGTAGCTTATGACTTAGTAACTGACACACACAATAAATGCTTGATAAACATTTATTTATCAATTTAGAGAAAAACAAATGAATTACTATTGATATGGGCTAAATGTGCAGAACAATCTGCCCATGTTAGTATAGTAATGAAGAAGAAAACTTGGTAGTTATCCATTATAATTAATCAATATGAGTGATGATACAAGACAAATAGCTCACTTTTGACTGAGTAATAAATTCTTTTCTTGAGCTGTTCTTACGATTGACTAAATTGTACACTGAGGACTTCTTAAAACAAAGTTAAAGGAAGATGTGATAATTTCAGATTTATTTGGCACTAAACTCAAGGCCAATATTTCATATTTCAGATTATCCCATAGACCAAAGCAATTACTAAAGATACCAGTATAACCACTGTCAAGGTGAACAGGGTAGAAAGGAAACTTGGAAGTAAACACGTCACTCTCTACACTAATTTATAAGCTTGCTGCTTGGAAACCTTTCTCTACACTGTGTAATTCAAACTTTACCTCATATTATGTGTGTGCATTTCTGTCTGTCTGTCTGTATTGGTTTTCTAATTTGATAATAGACATTATTCCAGTTACTTGACTAATTTCCAAGTGTCTTCTTTATTTTATAATGATGGGATTAGCCTTAATTTCGATTTCACAATGTCTGTGTATAGGCACAAAAACCATTCTATTAGAGAAGAAAAATTAGCTACCATATAGGAAAGGAATTTCCAGAAGAGATCTCTTAGTTTCTGAGAAGATGGAAAGGTTAACAGTAACATAATTAGAATCTTCATCTAAGACAGCTACATTTAGTCATGGACTTTACTAAGTTACTGCCTCCTGGATACTTCAGGTCCAACATGGGATTGCGTCAGACATGGAATTCATACAGTATCTATCGTCTATCTATCTATCTATCTATCATCTACCATTTATCATCATCAACATCCTTATCACCTATTTATATATAGTAATAGATTCTCATCTTTAAAACAAGGGAAAAGAGGAATATGAAATTTGGTTACTGTATTCCCGTTTTATTTTTTAAAAAGTAGCGAAGCTTTATTTAATCAAATCAGTAAAAGATATATAATTGCACTTAATTTCTCTTTTCTCAGGCTCTTTTTCAAAGGTAGCTTAGACAATACTGTATTAAGTCAATGCTTATTTGAAAGAAATAGTCAATTTTCAATTTTAATGTGGAGAAAAATTGAACAATCTCTTAGTTTGCTGCTTACGCTCTCAAAAAATTCTAGAAACAAAATATTCTTTTTTACTAAATTTATTTTTGCATTAATAAATATTCTTTGCATGTTTGACAATTAGCCTATCTGTATACTTTAAAATAATAACCTTTTGAGAGATTTCCATGCTGTAATATATTTTCCTATTATTTTATGTATTTGTAACTCAATGCACAGTATATGTAAGTTCAGTGGCTTCAGATCTGAAACTTCATTTTTCTCAGTATAGCTGCATTAGCATTCAGCTGTATGTAAGATAATAGTAGTAAATGCAACCTTCCATTCTGTTGTCATGGATGCAGCACAACCCAATACTAGTGGCACTATACCACTAGTCTTTGTACAATCTCATTTTTATCTACCAATTTTGATTTAATTACATGTGAAATTCAATCACCGTTATTAAAATTCCTTGCTATTTATTTGATATTTGAAGCATTAAAATATGAGAATTCATGGACTATCTTTGAATGTTAGAAGCTCTTTTTAAAGAAGCTTTATTTTAAAAGCTTTTTCAGCAAAGTATTTGTCACTGTTAGCTATGAAAATCAGAAATAAAAACCGCATAAAACATATTGCTTTTTATTGTCAAGAGATTATTTTCCCTTGACTGGGTATGTTGTGTGGGGAGAAGTAGTAGTATTCTATATAATTGATATAAGTAGCATGAATATTTTGTGAATTTGTAGGGAATTTTACAGTTTTCACATGCCTTTTTACATTACCTATGTCATCAATTCTAAATAATTTGTTTAGTGAGAATAAGTACATATTTACTTGATGTAACTAGTGTTAGTAGTGAAATATTGATCACAAGAATTCTTCTCCTAACCTTGATGGCTATATCTGGGCCTTTATAAAAAACACACAACTCTATAGGAGGCAGGAATCTTATTCTTTCTTTTTTTATTGTTGCTCAATTACAGTTATTCCTATTTTTCCCCCATTACTCTTCCCTGCCCTACAGGAGGCAGGAATTTTAAGATTTATCAATAACACAATTTCTGTTATGTAATTATACAAAGTATCTTTAAGGAGAGATTAAACTAATCTGAAAATAGTCAAATCCATATTTGGTTCCTTAGAAAGTGTGATATACATTAGATCTTCTTCTTGGTGAGTATACATTTATTTTTTCTTGTTTTCAGTAAAATACCATTTTGTGATACTTGTTTCATAAAAGAGGTCTATTTTTTCTCAAAAGAGACAATTGGTGTTAAAATTTTAAATAACAAATAGAGGTCTCCATGTGTTAAAAATATTTTTCATTTCTGTTAATTTAATTCTGATCATGTGAATGTTAATAAGATACTCTGAGTCCTTCATAATTTTTAAATGATTTTTTAGTTTAACAGTTGTATTTTGCATAGCTTGAAAGTGTAAAATGACAATTAAGAATTTAGAATTTTAAAGTAGCTTCTGGTGTTTACTTTTTATATATTAATAATTAAATGATATATGCTATTAAATATGCTTTCTGTTTTTTAATAATTTGAACCATACATGTTGAATTTTTTGTTATGATTACACTAAACACCTATTACCTTATATACATAAAGATACCTTAGATTATGTATTGTTTTTTCTGAGTGTGATTAGAAATGGGGGAGTTTATGGGGTGGGGAGAATCTGCGCCTACTCATAATTAAACAACCACTAAGATACATGCATCAGTCAGCAAAAGGAGGCATTAACATTATGGAGTGAAAATTAAAGAGTCAAACACCGAGTGTCTACAGTATCTGCCTGCTGCTCGACGCTGAAGCATGGAGAACAGGATACACCTCTATGGATGGATAGCTTTCCTTATTAAAAAAACACAGTGGGAAGCACAGTAGGGGAACCTACTAAAACAAGGCTTTGTAGTAATTTCCTTGAAAGAAATTTCCCAAGATAGCAACTTGAAAAGCTTTTAATCTTATGACTAGCTATAGAGTGTGCTTTGTATTAGGTGGTATTTAAAAATTCCATTAGTTTGCAACAGATCTGGTAGAGTTTCCCAAACTCTTTTTTCCCTTTATTTGTTCCTTATAAAACATTTGTTATCCAGACTCATTAAAATGCATACATACTTGAGAGCCTGAATGTCTTTAATAAATTTTCGCAATGATATATTAGCTATTTTCATTTTGGATGAAAAATTTGACTTAAAAACTGACATAATTGAATCATTGGATAAAATGATAAACTTTTATGGCTGCATTTTCAGCTCCATTCATTTAATGTCTCACGTGTTTCATCAGGTGAATTCTAAAGGCAGTGTGGCATTCTTTTTCTTCTCATAAATTGTACAGAAGATAGGCTTAAGTGCTGTAAATTTATCTCACTCCAGAATATTCATTCCTATAGATTAAAAAGAAATATTTCAAATGTCTGTTCACAACCTGAAATAGCAGTTTCTATTTTATCATTGATTTTTTTCCTCAGAAGACTCTACTTGCATTTTAGAAAAATGATACATTTTATTTTTGAACTTAAAAGTGTCTATTGTTTACATTATCCATCAAATATATCTAAGTAATCAAGACCTTAAAATATTACTATCTAAAACTATGAAAAGAAGGTTTTGTAATTTGTAACCCTTTCATGGAGCATGACTAAGCACCATGTGGGTAGTTAATATTCTTTAACTGGATCTCTACTAATGTGATCAATGTTTTTAATATCATAACTCTATTTACACATTATATACTTTTAGATAAATGTTAGACTTTTTACTATAGTAGACAAAGAATAGAAAGATGTAATTCAGAATAAATTAACCACAGTCTTGGAGAATTTGAATTTAAAAATATCATAAAGTTTTATATTGAAATAGTTATTCTGTTTTCATATATTAATTGTGGGTTTATATAAATCAACCCAAACACAAAAGTTATACCTTGATATTTACATGATTCTTCTAGAAATGTATATGGAACTCAATCAATATAACGTGTCTGAGTAGCAAATAATAAATCATGAAACAATAGACGGCATGATGCTTTCTTTCAATTTTGTCTTGTAGATATTTTTTTAATGTAGAAATTAGTAGCAATACTTTAAAATTGATTTCTCTACTTGAGTACTCATATTTTAAAAATACATATAAAAAAGCTTTATTGCTTAAGATGGTGGTTTTTACCTTCTTATTTATTAAGGTGATTATGATCTGGAAGTCATTTGCATTTTCCTCATAAAGAGGTAGCATGAGAATATTTCATAAATATAAAACATGAGAGGCAAAACAGTGAAAAATTTTGCTTACATGTTGTCATCATTTTAAAACACATTTTTAATATGTTGGTACTAATTCTGTAATTGGTACATCTCAGAAAATTGTTAATTAAATTTCTTTCCTTTAGAGTAACATTTGTAAAATTCAGTTGTATTGTTTAGGTTTTTCTTTCATTATATTCGATCATTTCCCAGTAAATTGAATCTGCAAGTTAATTTATCTACTCCAAGAAAAATTGTCTAAAGTGAACTCCAAGAAAAATTGTTGAAAGTGACTAGATGGTGTGCCTGAACTCTGAATTTTACGTATTTGATATATTTTTTTAGTAGTCTAGGATTGTAATATTAGAAAAACTTTTTTTTATTCTGGGTATGTTCCTTGATGTCAGAAATCAAAGCTATTTCTACTTTAAAGTAGAAGAAGTCAGATTCGGAATTTCAAAAAAATGGTGTTTTATGGCACTTAAAATTAAGTTGTTAATTTTATTGAGAACATTATAATATGCCACATTTGAGCACATGTACATTTAAATTATTACGAGTCATTTTTGCATAGTTGGAAATGATTCTGAATTCTAAAAGAAAATAGTGAAAAGAGCTAATGAGATGATTATTTGAGAATGAGATAATTTCTTATCAAAAATTATAGAACTTACCATTTTAGTAGTTTTATTTACTGTAACTTCAAAATCTATAATGCTTTTTGAGTTACAGAATTTAGACTATAAGATATCTATTGTTTCTTAAAAATAGAAACATTTCCTAGATTGAGTTTGAAGTATAAAATCTGATACTCATAAAATAAGGTAAAACAGCTTTTACATCACTATTGCACTGTTGCCACTATAACACACATATTTTGTGGTTCTTTTAATATCATGAAATAATAAAGTGTTATAAATGTAGAATATCTTCATAGGTATAAAGTGCATGTACGTTTCTACATTTCCAAAACATTAATGTGGCTGTGAAGGGGAAAGTATACTTCAACTTACATTATATGCATATGCTGCAAAAAAATTTAGATCTAATTTTTTTGTTTTATATATTTTGGGTGGATTAAAAAATTCCTGCAGGGAAACAGTTAATCTATTTTTAACTAAAGCTTTACTTTTGTAATCTATCCAGTTCTGTGAGTTCTGTCATTGATCTATGATTTATGTGATTTAAACCACCTCTTGGCTGTAACACTGGTTTCTGTCCAAGATGCTGAGTTGAATACTAATTACAAGATCAAATTTATGCTGTTGGGCTGAGCAGCTGAATGAGTTCTCCATGACGGACTCCCTTCTCCATCCCTGACACAGTTGAACCTTAGGGAAATATTTGTCAGAGAAAAGCATAAGAGGAGAAAAATGCATCAGATAAAAATGTATTACTGTGTATGTTTTAGCATATTAAATAATTATTTTTAATCACACATATGTAGTCATGAATGAATATGTGGTTCAGATAAAAGACATAAATTGTATATTTATTTATTCTGTGTGTTTGCATGTGTTTCCACATCTGGGAACATAGAATAAACACTCAAATTAATGTCAATGGCTTTATTTGAAACCCAAGTCAAATTAACAGCTAAGATCCACTCTAGAGAGTGACAAAACTTCCATTCTTTAACTGTACTCCAACATTACCAAAGAGGAACCAGTATTGAGCTAAAGATAAGTGATTATTCCACTGGAATGGACAGTAAATTTGTCGAGGGGAGTCATTTAAAACAAGTAGGTAACTGGTCAATTTTTTTCCAGAGCAGTGGTACTCAACTGGGGGTGATATCATCCTCCAGGGACATTTACCAATGTCCAGATATGTTTTTGGTTAAAATAACTGGAAGGGCAAGATGCCATTTGATATCAAGTGGGTAGAGGCCACTGATGATGCTAAACATTTACAGTGTATAGGACAACTCCCCACAACAATGAATTATATCGCCCCATATGTTAATAGTGATATTGTTGAAAAATCTTGGTCTAGAAGTATAATACATTTCCCAACTACTAGGCATATCCACATATATTGCTGAAAATGAAAATATTAAGTCATTCTTCACATCACAAAAAAAATCACTCTAAATAACTGTGACAAACAAATGGCAGGATTGGAATGGTAGGATGTAGCTGTGACCAGCAGCACAATGATATAAACATGAAAAACTAAGGCCACTATCTGAAATGTGACTTTTTCAAATTCAGTGAAGCCTCAAAATTCAGTTTCATTTGCTTTCTTTTTCTTTTAAAATTCTGTTACTCTGCTTCAGGTGTATCTTTTTTTTCAATTTTAATTGTTGTTCAAGTACAGTTTTCTGTCTTTTACTCCCATCCCAGCCAACACCCCCAGACCTCCCCACCTCCCTTCCATTCCCACCCCTCCCCTAGTTTTTGTCCATGTGTCCTTTATACTCTTTCCTGTAAACCCTTCCCCTTTTCCCTTCTCCCCTCTGGTCACTGTCAGCCTGTTCTCCGTTTCACTGTCTTTGGTTATATTTTGCTTGTTTGTTTGTTTTGTTGTTTAGGTTCCATATGGTATTTGTCTTTCACAGCCTGGCTTATTCCGCTTAGCATAATGCTTTGCAGTTCCATCTCATTTGCTTTTAAGGAGGTGCTAGTATCCACTTTTTCCATCTATACATGCATGACAACTTCAATTATTTTGAATTCATTGAAATACACATTTATGTATTGTTGAGAAATACACCTACTTTTAATTTTAAGGTTATATTTTTATCTGTGTATAGGTCAGATGCTTTTAGGCTAATTCATGCTAATTTATAGAGTTGGATCACTCTTGGGGTCATGGACATTTTTTCTTGAGATAGTTGTGTTATTTACCCAGGCCTTATAGTGTTTCTCCAGGAATTAACTACATCTTAGACTGAACTCACTTAATAAAATGTCAGTTCTGATATTATTAAACCCAACATGTGAGAAGCTCTTATAAGTAGTAAGTAAAAATGAATGCAGAATGTTCATAAATCTACAAGGTTCCAAAAACTTTACTTGGTTGGTTTTCTTAGTCATTTTAGGCTATTATAACAAAATACTATAGGCTGAGTGCTTCATAAGCAACAAAAATTTAATTCTCACAATTCGAGATGCCGGAAGTCCAAGATCATGGTGCCAAAATGGTCACATTCTGGTGAAGTCCTTTTTCCTGGTTTGTAAATGGTAGCTTGATGTGTTCCCACAAAATGAAAAGGTTGAGGGGGTCTCTGTGAGGGCCCTTTTGCAAAAAGTAATTTCATCTATGAGGGCTTCACCCTAAATATTTCAATATATTAATCTGGGTAAGAGACACAAACATTCAAACCACAGCAGTGGCCTATGCGTGTATGTAGGGATCAGGAGGGATTATTGACCAAAATGTTTCTGTAAACTACATGGAAGTACTTAGTTTGTTTCTTCTCCTGGAAGTAAGGATAGATATCCTTGTTTTCATTCATTGTCAACACTATTCTTCTTCTCTGGCTTTAAGGTAATGTAGTCCTCCACTCCGATGGCCCCAAGTCACTCATTTTCCCTACTGTCTCTTCATTTTGGGGCCTCCAATTACTCTAATGGGAGAGAGTGTTGGGGATATTGAGCAAATAGGGTGGCATTGTTTATATACAAGAACACATGGTATGAGTTCAGCTCCAAACGTGGAGTACCTAAAACAGAGCTACCTGGAGAAAAGGGATGAAGAAGAATTCAAGTAGATACATCACTGTCATTTTTTTATAAACCAATTAACTTTCCATTGTGGAAGGGAAATATTAATTCTACAACTCTTAAATCTGTATATTTCATCAAATAGATACAGTTCCATTTCTAAAACTCTAGCTCTGTTTATTGAAAATGGTATATAAAATAGGATTTCATACATGATTGCTGAAATCTTCTGCCTCAAAATGTATAATCATGTCAATACTTCTACAGAGTGTTGTATGTTAAGTGAACATAAAGTGAAAAATACTGTTATATGGTATCCCTCATCCCATGGAGGTCTCCAAGCCACCATGGAGGAGAATGTGTCATCCCAGACACAATCTGTTGTTCCAGTGGGAAAGGGGGTGGTGATTCCCTCTAGTGGAGAATGCCCCAAGCCCTTCTCAGAAATGACTTTTTATTGGGATCAGTATGCACAGGGGTATAGTGTATGCATGCATACCTCATCAATCAATGTCTCAAGGCCATAGTTACAGAAAACAGGTATTATTTATAGATAACAATTGAGGAAACACAGAGATCTGCCTCAAGTCAGGGTCTGTTAGATATGCTGACACCAGAGGGTCATTAAGGCATTGTTCATGAGATTAAAGTTCACTCCCTTATGCTTTGAATTGAAACATCAGTTTATATCAACAGGGCTATACAAAGCAAAGCAAGCTTGAAAGGATACAATGTATTCTTCAGGCCTGATTTCCCATGGGAACCTTTGGTGTTAGTATTGGGTCATGCCTGTCATCAGCATTCCCAGCTTTCTGGTCAAGATTTACAGGCAAGGCCTTGCTCCTGCAGGGCTACAATTTCCGATACCACACAAAGTGGTCCCCAACACTATTAGGTTTTCTTTCTTATTTTATTGCTTTTAAGTGAACATTGATTTTCCCTTTACAACTTTTTATCATATTCATGGCTCAGATGATGCCTTTTACATTATATATTAGTAGCTTTGGAAACGATAAGTAAATAAAAACCGCATTGAATTTGATCAACTGTAGAGTAGTAAATGGAAGAAGAAGACATTATTATCTCTGTACAAAACCCAGGATAGATACTAAAAGTATTCCCACAATGCCTGGCCATTAAAGTTTGGCAGCTTGCAATGTTCGTTTTGAAGGTTTTTCAATTTTCTGCCAAATTAAAATATAAATTTGTGCAAATTCAAACCCAACTGTGTCCTGCTTTTTTCCCCATTGGCATATAACTGACATACAATATCCTGTTAGTTTTAGATGTGCATTATATGATTCCATATTGATATACAGTGTTTGATATTGATATTAGAGAATGATTCCCATAATAAGTGTAATTACCACTTGTCACCATACAAAGTTATTGCAGTGTTATTGATTGTATACCCTATGCTGTACATTACATCCTCATGACTTATTTATTTTATAATTGGAAGTGAATGTCTCAATCCCTTCACCTATTTTACCCAACTCCCAACTATTCCACCCTCTGATATACACCAGTTTGTTTTTTTGTATCTGTAGGTCTGTTTCTATTTTGTTCTTCTTTCTTTCGCTTTTTAAGATTCCACATATAGATAAAATCATATTATATTTCTCTGTCTGACTAATTCCACTTAGCATAATACCCTCTGAGTTCATAAATGTTATCCCAAATTGCAAAAATATTGTAAATATATATGTATGTGTATAGGTATATATTCTCTATATAGAGATAAATAGATTAGATAGATAGATAGTCTGGAACCATATATAAAATACAAAATATTATAACATGTACATACATAGTCTGGAATATATATATATTCATTCATCTATCAATGGACAGTTAGATTGCTTTTATATCTTGTCCATTGTAGATAATGCTGTAATGACCATAGGGCTGCATACATCTCTTCAAATTAGTGTTTTTGTTTTTGATAAATACCCAGACTTGGAACAGACAGAGATTATAGATTTGGATGGTTTGAGAACAGTTACAATGGCTGAACTCTTGACACTGATCACTTATCTCATAAATTTTCACTTATTTTCTACTATCAAGTTGTAAGAAGATTACAGACATTAGTCAGAATGAGCACATATGATATCCCAGGTAGCAAGGTGTCAGCAAACACTCAACCAAAGTCAATCTTGATTGCCCTCTCTGGGAACCACAATCTGATGAATGATAAACATTCCCTGGGCAGTTCTTTCTTAATTTCTCCCATTTTGGCTTTATCTTTCAGAAAATGTAAGATTGCTAATAAAAATAAACCTAGAAAAATATAAAGGCAGGAATAAAAAAATGAACTGTGGCTTGTTTCACTATTCTTTAAAATGAAATAATCATTTGATTATATATTCTGGGCCTTTATAAATTTTTCAAATTTTGAAATTTCTTTTCTTTTTTTTATTTAAAGATTTTTAAAAAGATTTTATTTATTTATCTGTAGAAGGGAAGAGAAGGAAAGAGGAAGAGAGATATCAATGTATTGTTGCCTCTCATGTGTCCCCTGCTGGGAACTGGCCTGCAACCCAGGCATGTGCCCTGACTGGGAATCGAACTGCGATCATCTGGTTCACAGGCTTGCACTCAATCCACTGAGCTACACCAGCCAGGGCTAAAATTTATTTTCTAGTGTAGTTTATATTTAGTATTATTGTGTATGTGTTTCAGGTATAAAGCATAGTATTCTGGATCTTTCTAAAGCTTTTTATAAAATTATAATATTCTATATTTAAAAAGTAGAGAGTTTAAAAAAAGTAGAGAGTTTAGAAATTAAATCACTGTTTTGATCATTAAATACTAATTGAGATGAATAATATTCTTGAAATAATTGGTTAGAAAACCAATTTACCATTTTAAATTGTTTTGAATTTAATTAAATAGGACCTGACATAATAAAATTTCTTTCACCAGCCTATTTTCTCCCATCCCATTACAAGGCAGCAGAAAAACAGAAAACATTTCAGAATTTCTTGTTAATGACAGACATGTTAAGATGTGGAAATTTTCACATGGGTGAGTCCTATGGTTCACCAAGGACAGAATTTTCTTTTGCCCAAGGGTATTTGTCTCAGTGTAATCTTATAGGAAAGTCTAGGTGCTTTTCCTGCTTTCACCTTATATTTCAGACGATCCATCACTTAAATAGACCTCATATTTTATATACTACAGTAGTTGATTTACAACACATTTTTGCTGCCCTGGCTGGTGTAGCTCAGTAGATTGAGCATGGGCCTGTGAACCAGACGATCGTGGTTCAATTCCCAGTCAGGGCACATGCCTGGGTTGTAGGCCAGTTCCAGCAGGGGATGCATGAGAGGCAACCATACATTGATATTTCTCTCCCTCCCTCCTTCCCTTCCCCTCTAAAGATAAATAAATAAAATCTTTTAAAAAACAAAATAAATAAATAAAACACATTTTTGCCTGAAGTATGCACAGCTTCTTCCCATTCCCTATTTTGCAACTTTGGGGTACCTAAGGAATTTTGTCTTCAGGACACACCATATTATTCCATGGGACTGAGGAGTAAGTTTGTAAATTATTTTTTATTGAATATTTTCATTCAAGATGGCACCTCTAGGGACACCAAAGAACCTGCACACCCAGGGGAAAGCTACAGACCGTATTAGAGCACCACTACTCAACTACCTCCACAAGTGACACACTCAAGGTGTAGACTCATCAAGAACTAGAGTCCTGTAGAAGTAAGTCTTGCTCTGTGGAGTGGGTCCCTGCACAGCTGATCCTCTATGGTGGTCACTGGTCGCAGCTGGTCCTTGCAATTCATCAGCCTGGGTAAATCCCTCCCATTGAAGTGCCAACAGCAATAAAGACTTAACTACAAGAGGAGGGTGTACTAAGCCCATATGAGGAGCAAACCTTGAGTGCCTAGCTTGGGTGACAGAGGAGGCTGTGCCACCAGACCCTACTGGACACCTACTACCTTAAGCCATGGTACCAAGACAGAGAATAATAGCAGCTCTACCTAATATATACAAACAAACACAGGGGGGCTGCCAAAATCAGGAGACAAAGAATCATGGCCCAAATGAAGGAATAGAACAAATCTCCAGAAAAAGAACTAAACAAAATGGAGACAAGCAATTGTTCACATGCAGAGTTCAAAACACTGCTTATAAGGATACTCAAGGAAATCATTGGATATCTCACCAACATGAGAAAGAAACCAAAAAAAAGAAGCAGTCAGAAATGAAGGAGACACAAACTAAAATGAAGAGCAATTTACAGGGAATCAACAGTAGAATGGATGAAGCCAGGAATCAGATCAGCAATATAGAATATAAGGAATTAAAAAACACCCAATTAGAACAACAAGAAGAAAAGATAACAAAAAAATAATGATAGTGTTAGGAGCCTCTGAGACACCGAGTATACCAACATTTGCATCATGGGGGTGCCACAAAGAGAAGAAAGTGCAAGAAATTGGAAACCTATTGGAAAAAAATAATGACAGAAAACTTTCCTAATTTGGTGAAGGGAGTAGACATACAAGTTCAGAAAGCAGAGACTCCCAAACAACATGAACCCAAAGAGGCCCACACCAAGACACATCATAATTAAAATTCCAAAGGTCAAAGACAAAGACAGAAGCTTAAAAGCAGTTAGTTAATTACAAGGGAGTTCCTATAAGACTATCAGCCAATTTCTCAAAAGGAACTCTACTGGCCATAGACATTGGCAAGAAATATTCAAAGTAATGAAAAGCAAGGACTTACAACCAAGATTACCCAACAAAGCTACCATTTAAGATTGAAGGACAAAACCAAAGGTGGGGGTTGGATCAAGGGTGGGAAGTGGGGATAGTTGGGGTTGGTAGGAGTGGAGGGAAATGGAGACAACTGTACTTGAACAACAATTTTAAAAAATGAAAAAAAAAACAAATAAAATAAAATTGAAGGACACATAAGAGCATCCCAGACAAGAAAAAGCCAAAGGAGTTCATCACTATCAAACCATTATTACATGAAATATTAAAAGGTCTTCTTTAAAAAGATAAAAAATACGAGCAGTAAAATGGGAATAAATACATATCTATCAGCAATTGAATTTAAAAAACAAAATAAATGAGCAAGCAGAGCAGAAACAGAATCATAAAAAGTACATTTGATGGTTGTTAGATAGGGGGTGAGTCAGGGGGACAATCAAAAAAGGTTTAGGGATAAAGAATCAGAAACAGGTAGTTACAGAATAGCAATGGGGATGTAAAGTACAGTATAGGAAATAGAGTAGCCAAAGAACTTATACACAGGACCCATGGACATGAACAACGGTGTAGGGGTTGCCTGAGGGAGTAGGAGGTGCTGGGTGGAGGAAAGAAAAGGCAGAAAAATTGGGACAATTGTAATAGCATAAACAATAAAATATAATTTTAATATAAATTATATAATTTACTTATACTTTTATATAAATTATATTTTATTGATTTAGTAGGTTATGGTTCAGAAAACTAAACTAATTATTTTATGGGAATTTTATTTTGAATAAAATTCCTGGGGGTGATAAAATGTCAAGACAGGCATAATTGGATAATACTTCAAGATAACAATTTGTTCCCTCTGCCATCATCTTCTTTACCTTTTTCATATTCAATTTCACTGTCTCTGGGGAAGTATATGGCAGGGAATTATCTGTGAGAATTTCTACCTTTGCTTTTATATTTCAAAAACATAAGAAAATGTAAGATTTGCAAAAACATTGTAGTTATTCTTAACATATGCCAGTCTCTCACACCCCCAAATCCCATTCATTGGCTAAGTCTATTAGCTGTATCTTCAGAATACAAGTCACACTACTTTCATCTCTTACTCTGCTACAATTTTAGTCTGAGAATCATAATTTCCACCCTATATCATCAAAATAAACTCCTAACTGGTTTATCTTCTACATCCATAATTTATTCTCAACAAAAATATGTGGAATATTTAAAAATGCATAAAAGTTTTAAAACAAAATAGAGCAAATGAGTTATTCTAAAATACATAGTCAAAGTAATTAAAAAGTAAATTTATGACATAGTACTGTATGTGCTTCTTGGGTTTTTTTATTTTTAAAATATATTTTATGCCATTACAATTGTTCTATTCCTCCCCCTTCATTCCCCTTCACCCTGCACACCCCTCCCCTACCATTCCCCCCTTTAGTTTATGACCACGTGTCTCAAGTTCTTTAGATTCTATATTTCTCCCACTATTCTTGCCCTCCACCCTATTTTCTACCTATCGTCTATACTACTTATTTTCTGTACCTTCTCCCCCCTTCTCCTCCTCCCACTCCCCTGTTGTTAACACTCCATGTGATCTCCATTTCTATGGTTTCACTCCCGATGTAGCTGCCCTCTTAGTTTGCTTTTGTTTTAGGTGTGCTTGTTAGTAACTCTGAGTTTGCTGTCCTTTCACTGTTCATATTTTTCATCTTCTTTTTCTTATATAAGTCCCTTTAGCATTTCATATAATAAGGGCTTGGTGATGATGAACTCCTTGAACTTGACCTTATCTGAGAAGCACTTTATTTGTCCTTCCATTCTAAATGAAAGCTTTGCTGGATAAAGCAATCCTGGATGTAGGTCTTTGGATTTCATGACTTGGTATACTTCTTTCCAGCCCCTTCTTGCCTGTAAGGTTTCTTTTGAGAAATCAGCTGACAGTCTGATGGGAACTCCTTTGTAGGTGACTGCCCTCTTATCTCTTGCTGCTTCTAGAATTCTCTCCTTCATTTTAATCTTGGCTAATGTAATTACGATGTACCTTGGTGTGTTCCTCCTTGAATCCAACTTCTTTGGGACTCTCTGAGCTTCCTGGATTTCCTGGAAGTCTATTTCCTTTGCCAGACTAGGGAAGTTCTCCTTTATTATTTGTTCAAATAAGCTTTCCACTCCTGTCTGTTTCTCTTCCCCTTATGGTGCCCCTATAATTCGGATGTTGGAACATTGAAAGATGTCCTGGAGGTTCCTAAGCCTCTCCTCATTTTTTTGAATTCTTGATTCTTCATATTTTTCTGTTTGGTCATTTTTTCTTCCTTCTGGTCCACCCGCTTGATTTGAGTCCCAGTCTCCTTTCCATCACTATTGGTTTCCTGTGCATTTCCCTTCATTTCAATTAGTTTAGCCTTCATTTGTTCCTCTAATTTGTGACTAAAATTGACCAGTTCTGTGTGCATCCTGATCACCAGTATTTTGAACTGCACCTCTGAGAGATTAGCTATTTCTTGGTCACTTAGAGTTATTGGCTCTGGGGCTTTGAGTTCTTCTTGAGCCATATTTTGGATTGTTTGTGCCTGTTACATATAAGGAGCGGAGCCCTAGGTGTTCACCGGGGCGGGGCAACTCAGTGGCTGGGTTGTGATGCTGTATGTGGGGGCGGGGTCAAAGAGGGGCAATGGCGGTCCCCTCTGCTGCTTCCTAATGCTGGGGCCTGGGCAGTCTGTCTCACTGCTCTGTCCTTCACTGGTTTATCTGCGTGCCAATGTGTGACCTCAGGCAGCCTGCCACCTTATGCCCGTCACTGGGTCTGCCCGTTGCTACCCCACACCTGGGATCCGCACCAAGGCTGCCTGAGCACCTGGGTCGGGGGATCTTTCCTGCCCGATCCTGCTCTGCTGCTGGCTCCGCCCCTCTTACTGGTCTGGCTGAAACGTTCCTTTTTGTTGGACTTCCGTATAGTTCAACTTTCTGTGTTTTGGCTGTGTTTTTGTTTACTAAAACTTTGTTGTCTTTAACTTGGTTGTGGGAGAAGGCACAGTGTTTCCACCTATGCCTCCATCTTGGTGGAAGTCTGTTTTTTAAATATTTTATTTTTTATCTTTAGAGGGAAAGGGAAGGAGAGAGGGAGAGAAATATCAATGTATGGTTGCCTCTCTTGCATCCCCTGCTGGAACTGGCCTACAACCCAGGCATATGCCCTGACTGGGAATTGAACCACAATCCTTTGGTTTGCAGGCCTGCACTCAATCCACTGAGCTACACCAGCTAGGGCTGTATGTGCTTTTTAATGCATTAAATAATAAGATCTAGAGTTAGGTCTACTAGCTATTGTAATTTCAAAACTGTACTAAGTATGAGTGATATTTTCAGATATCTTCAATGATTATACTATGATACGAAACTGTCTTTGTTTTCTATTTCTGACAAAATTACAAGTAATATTATTGCTACTGTGGTTCATTGCTCCAATCATAATGGAAAGAAATGTTAATTTTTCAGTTTCAGATTAGTAAAAATAAAGATGTGACTTCTTCTGTCTAGGTTCACAGACCTCCTGAATTCTATACAAAGACTTCAAAGTCAAGATCTGTTGCATTACTATGCTCTCATCTCACACAAGGTTAAAGCAGAGATCTTAGGACTTACAAAGCCCTAATGATCAGTTCTTCTCTTCTTCAGTCACTGCACTCTTGTCAAAGTAGCCTCCATCAACAAGCTAGGCATGCCTCCACCTTAGAATGTCTGCACTGACTATTTCAGGTTGTGTTATTATTATTGAGTCATAATGGCTCTTAATATATTCTATATATAAGATCTATATATGATATATGTTTTAAAAA
The DNA here is from genome assembly GCF_014824575.4 of Sturnira hondurensis. Classification (NCBI taxonomy): domain Eukaryota; kingdom Metazoa; phylum Chordata; class Mammalia; order Chiroptera; family Phyllostomidae; genus Sturnira; species Sturnira hondurensis. The sequence goes on along the minus strand of NW_028074020.1, from coordinate 65,225 downwards.
TATTTTCTCCCTGCCTATGACTTTTCATTGTCTTAGCAGCCCATTTAAAAAATGAAACATATTTAGAAGTGAGAAAACTTAGAAGGTATACAGTAAAATGATTTTATTGGCATATATAATTCACATAGAGAAATGGTTAGAGAGGAAGTTGAAAAGGTAGTACTCAACTCTGCTCTTGAAATGCATTATATGTCTCTTAATGCCCTATTTCAGGTGTTGGGATAAATCAATCAATCTGCACATTAGACAAATGTAACCCATACTGTGAATGTCAGATCCTCCAAACTATAATGCTTATTGCATGTTAATAGTCAAGATACCATTAGATGATCGGAGTAAATTTCCCTTCAAAATATCTATGATTGATTTTGGGAGAGGTCTGTGGTGATTATTTAGATTAACTTTGGCATAAAAATATACACAGTGGAATTAAAATTTATACCATGGAATACTACTTGGCTGTAAGAAAGAAGAAACATTTTACTCTTTGCGACAACATGGATGGACCTGAAGAAACTTATGCTAGGTGAAATAGCCCAGTCAGAGAAAGACAAATACCATATTATTTCACTCAGATGTGGAACCTAATGAACAAAATAAACTACCAAGCAAAATAGAGACAGACTCATAGATGGAGAGCAGGCTGACAGCTCTGGGGGAAGGTAGTTGGGGGTGGAGGGATTGAGCCAAAAGGAACAAGGACTCATGGACATGGACAGCAGTGTGGTGATTGTGGGGGATAGGGTGTGGGTGGAGGTTAGAGAGGGTATAAAGGAATAACTAGTAATGATAAAACCAATAAAAATAGACTATTAAAATAAAAATAAAATAAAAAGTTTAAAAATGTATTTACTGAGCTTTACTTGAACTATTTTCTGAGAATAGATGATACCTTGTACCCATCAAGAATTGAGCTGCCTGTATCAATTGGGATAGTTTTACAACAAAAGGAAAAAAGGAAAAGAAAAGAAAAAATGTACAATAATGGGATTTGAAAAATTACCACATTTCCTAGATGTGGGTCCTCCTGCATGACATCACTGTTTGACTAAAAAAAATTTCCCGTAATTTGAAACTTATTGATGTGAAAAATGTAAGTCTGAATGCAGGTGTAAATTACTTTTTATATTTGTGAAATAGAAAAACCATTGTGTCCAATAGTGCTCTAATTAAATTTTTCTTGATATGGTTTCAGAACCACCTGCATTTAGAGTTACTTGGAGCACCTGTCAAAAAAAAGTATATTCTGGCCCTGGCCAGGTGGCCAGTTGGTTGGAGCATTGACCTATACAGCAAAAGGTTGCAGGTTCTATACTTGGTCAAGGCACATACACATAGGTTGTGGGTCTGATTCTGGTCAGGGAGGGTATGAAGGCAGTCAATTGATTTTGCTCTCTTACATCAATGACTGATGAAAGTTTCTCACACTGATTTCTCTCCTCCTCCTTCTTCTTCTTTCCTCTCTTACCATATCCTTGAATGAGGATTTTTAAAAAGTAAATTCTGAACAAAAATTATTAAAATTTTACATGGCAATACTGAAAAATCTGCATTGTTAGTATTTTCCCAAAAGATTTATTTCCATCATTTTATTTTTTTTTGGTATGCAATGTAGTATAATATTGTTTTAATTTGACTTCTTCTAAATAGTATCCATTTTTATTAAAAACGACAACCTGAGAATTAATGTGCACTTTCAATGCTTTCACAATTTTGTGATTAATGATATATTGCAATTATTTCTGTCATCTTATACTTTCCACATCCCTTTGTTTCCCTTTTTCTTCCTTTCTTGCCTTTGTTGATTTGATTAAATTTCTCTGTATCCCCACTTTTACTCTTTGAATCTCGTATGTTATGTTGCTATTTTCCTATTTTCCCATTAATTGCTGGACACATATCTGGGAACATCTTTGCCAAGTACAGTTGATTATGATTTAACAACATTGTATTAAATAAGAAATGTAAAATTCAAAACTAATTTTAATTCTCTGCTATACCACCCACACCCAAAGTATGTGATTTACTTTACAATATTTATTTTCAAAATGTGGTTAAATGACTACCGACATTAAATTCACCTGGAGTGATCATTAAAGTTGTAAATACCTGAGAACTTTCTAGGTCTACTAAATTAGGATCTCTCAGGGAGAGTGGCTAGGAATCTGCATTTTTAAAAGAGTTCCCAAAAGATTTACTATGCATACTAAAGTTTGAGAATACCAATATTAAGGTCTATCTCAGCACTAGGCACTGAACTTTGTAACAAATACTTACTGGTATTATTTCAATTGAATTTCATATTTTGAATACATAATGTAATTTCCTTTCATCAATGCAGGTAATAACAAAATCAATACATATAATTTCTCTCAGAACTTCTATGCTTATATCCAGAAAATCTTTCTATATGTATAAATAAGCAACTGAATGTGTACTATTCTTACAGAATAGCTCTACTACATTTTTCTTACCTTCTGTATTTGCTATTGGTTATTGCTTGATATACTGAATTAGAAGGAGAGAAGTACAGGAGATAACTATGTAGAACTGCACAGAAAGAATTGGTGAGAGCCGTATTTAAAAAAACGAAAGATGCAGCTCCATAAAAGGAAACAGGAAAGTGAGATCTAAAGGTTACCTATCCAGTAAGGAGGACAAAATTTACCCATCTACCTATACTTTCTGTCTTTTTAGAAGCAAAAAGAGTATGGGTTTTAGAGAATTCAAATCTAGGCTCTGCCACACATTAATCCATGTGGCCTTGGAAAGGTAGGTAGGTTACTTACCTACATGTGCCAATAGTTTATATCTATCTTCTTTCATATCTAACATTGGGGGAGTGATATACATATGCTGTTTCGTTGGTTTGAGTATAAATGAGATTGTTTACATGAGAACACATAGAAAAATTGGGGGGAATATAGTGTGCTCTCAAAGTATGGTAATTTTCTTTCATCCTTCTACCAAATGTCAAGTGTGCTTCAGTCGGCAAGAAAATTTTTATTTTTTTAATTTTATTTTTTTAATTTTAATTGTTGTTCAAGAACAGGTTTCTGTCTTTTACTCCCATCCCAGCCGACCCACCCAATCCTTCCCCCTCCCTCCCATTACCATCCCCCCTAGTTATTGTCCATGTGTCTTTTATAGTTGTTCCTGTAAACCCTTCTATTTTTCCCCTTGAAATTCCCTCCCCTCTCCCCTCTGGACACTCTTAGCCTATTCTCTATTTCAGTGCCTTTGGTTACATTTTGCTTGCTTGTTTGGTTTATTGATTAGATTCCTGTTAAAGGTGAGATAATATGGTATTTGTCTTTCATTGCCTGGCTTATTTCACTCAGCATAATGCTTTCCAGTTCCATCCATGCTGTTGCAAAGGGTAGGAGCTCCTTCTTTCTTTTTGCTGCATAGAATGCCATTGTGTAAATGTACCAAAGTTTTTTGATCCATTCATTTACTGATGGGCATCTAGGTTGCTTCCAACACTTGGCTATTGTAAATTGTGCTGCTATGAACATTGGAGTGCATAGGTTCTTTGGGATTGGTGTTTGAGGGTTCTTAGGATATACTCCTAAGAGTGGAATTGCTGGGTCAAAAGGCATGTTCATCTTTAGTTTTCTTAGAAAAGTCCATACTGTTTTCCATAGTGATTGTACCAGTCTGCAATCCCACCAACAGTGAATTAGGGTTCCCTTTTCTCCACAAACTCTCCAACACTAGTTATTCGTTGCTTTGTTTATGATGGCCATTCTGACCGGTGTAAAGTGGGTATCTCATTGGGGTTTTAATTTGGATCTCTCTGACAACTAGTGATACTGAACATCTTTTCATGTGCCTCTGGTCCCTCTGTATGTCCTCCTGGGAGAAATGTCTGTTCAAGTCCTTTGCCCAATTTTTAATTGGGTTGCTTGTCTTCTTAAAGTGGAGTCATTTAAGTTCTTTATATATTTTGGAGATTAAACAATTGTCTGAGGGATCAATGGCAAAGTGTTTTCCATACAGCTGATTCTCTTTTTATTTTAATAATGTTTTCTTTAGCTGTGCAAAAAGCATTTTATTTAGATGAGATCCCATTTTTTTTATTCTTTCCTTTATGTCCCGTGCCCTAGCAGACATATCAGTAAAAATGTCGCTGTGTGAAATATTTGAGGTTTTCCTGCCTACGTTCTCCTCTAGGATTTTAATGGTTTCCCGGCTTATATTTAAGTCTTTTATCCACCTTGAATTTATTTTGGTGTATGGTGTAAGTTGGTGCTCGAGTTTCATTTTTTGCATGTAGCTGTCCAGTTCTCCCAACATTTGTTGAAAAGGCTATCTTTACTCCATTTTATGTTACTGCCCCCTTTGTCCAATATTAATTGACTGTAGAGTTTTGGGTTTATTTCCGGGCTCTCTGTTCTATTCCATTGGTCTATGTGCCTGTTTTTATGCCAGTACCAGGCTGTATTGATTACAGTGGCCTTGTAATACAGTTTGGTGTCGGGTATTGTGATCCCTCCTACTTTGTTCTTCTTTCTCAAAATCACAGCTGCTATTCAGGGTCTTTTATGGTTCCATATAAATTTTTGAAGTGTTTGTTCTATGACTGTGAACTATGCCATTGGTACTTTAATAGGTATTGCATTGAATCTGTAAATTGCTTTGGATAGTATGGCCATTTTGATGATGTTAAGTTTTCCAATCCATGAACAGGGAATATGTTTCCATTTGTTTGTGTCTTCCTTGATTTTTTCTTCAGTGTTGTGTAGTTTTCTGCATACAGGTCTTCTACGTCCTTGGTTAGGTTTATTCCTAGGTATTTTCTTTTTCTTCCTGCTATAGTGAATGGGAATGTTTTCTTGAATTCTGCTTCTGTTGTTTCATTGTTGGTATACAAAAATGCCTTTGATTTCTGGATCTTGCCTTTGGATTCCACTGTTTTGCCAAATTCATTTATTAGGTCTAGCAGTTTGGGGGTGGATTCTGTAGTATTTTTTTTAATTTATTTTTTCCATTTTTTTTATTTAGTTATTTTTCAAGTACACTTTTCTGTCTATTACTCCCATCCCATCCCACCCCTGTGCTCCCCCCTCCCATGTCCACCCTTCTCAGTTGTTGTCCACGTATCCTTTATATATGTTCCTCTAAATCCCTTCCCTATTTCCCCTAAAATTCCTTCCCTTCTTCCCTCTGGTCACTGTCAGCCTGTTCTCTATTTCAGTGTCTTTGGCAATATTTTTCTTGCTTGTTTGTTTGTTGTTTAGCTTCCTGTTAAAGGTGAGATCATATGGTATTTGTCCTTCAACACGTGGCTTATGTCACTCAGCATAATGCTTTCCAGTTCCATCCATGATGTTGCAAAAGTTAGGAGCTCCTTCTTTTTTCCTGCAGCATAAAATTCCATTGTGTATATGTACCATAGTTTTTTGATCCATTCATTGACTGACGGGCAACTAGGTTGCTTCCAACACTTGGCTATTGTATATTGTGCTGCTATGAACATTGGGGTGCATATGAACATTGGGGTGCATATGTTCTTTGGGATTGCTGTCTTAGGTTTCATAGGACACAGTCCTAGCAATGGAATTGCTGGGTCAAGAGGCAAGTCCAATTTTAGTTTTCTGAGAAAATTCCACACTGTTTTCCATAATGGTTGTATCAGTCTGCCATCCCACCAACAGTGGACTAGAGTCCCCTTTTCCCCACACCCTCTCCAATATTTGTTGTTTATTCCTTTGTTTTTGATAGCCATTCTGAGTGGTGTAAAATTGTATCTCATTGTGTTTAATTTGCATCTGTCTGGAAGCTAGCGATATTGAACATCTCTTAATCTGTCTCTGGATCCTCTCTATGTCCTCCTTGCAAAAGGGTCTGTTCAACTCCTTTCCCCATTTTTTAATTGGGTTAGTTGTCTTACTAGAGTGAAGTCGTGTGAGTTCTTTGTATATTTTGGAGATTAAAACTTTGTCTGAGGTATCATTGGCAAATATGTTTTCCCATACAGGTGGTTGTCATATTATTTTAATGCTGTTTTCTTTAGTTGCGCAGAAGCTTTGTATTTTGATGAGATCCCATTTGTTTCTTCTTTTCTTTATATTCCTTGCTCTAGGGGACATATCAATAAAATGTTGCTGTGTGAAATATCTGATATTTTCCTGCTTATGTTCTCCTCTAGGACTTTAATGGTTTCACAGCTTATATTTAAGTCTTTTATCCACCTTGAATTTATTTTCGTGTATGATGGAAGTTGGTGCTCGAGTTTCATTTTTTTGCATGTAGCTGTTCAGTTCTCCCAACACCATTTGCTGAAGAGGCTGTCTTTACCCCATTTTATGTTACTGCCCCTTTTGCCAAATATTAAGTGACTGTAGAGAGTTGGGTTTATTTCTGGGCTCTCTGTCCTGTTCCATTCGTCTATGTGCCTGTTTTTATGCCAGTACCAGGCTGTATTGATTACAGTGGCCTTGTAATACAGTTTGATATCAGGTATTGTGATCCGTCCTGCTTTGTTCTTCTTTCTCAAAATTGCAGCTGCTATTTGGGGTCTTTTATGGTTCCATATAAATTTTTGAACTGTTTGTTCTATGTCTGTGAAATATGCCATTGGTATTTCAATAGGCATTGCATTGAATCTGTAAATTGCTTTGGGTAGTATGGACATTTTGATGATGTTAATTCTTCCAATCCATGAACACGGTATATGTTTCCATTAACTTGTGTCTTCCCTGATTTCTTTCTTCAGTGTTGTGTAGTTTTCTGCATACAGGTCTTTATCCTCCTTGGTTAGATTTATTCCCAGATATTTTATTTTTGTTTTTGCTATATCGAATGGGACTTTTTTCTTGATTTCAGCTTCTACTGATGCATTATTAGTACACAGAAATGCCTTTGACTTCTGGATATTGACTTTGTATCCCGCTGTTTTGCCAAATTCATTTATTAGTTCCAGGAGTTTTTTGGTAGACTCTATAGGATTTTCCATATACACTATCATGTCATCTGCAAAAAATGACAATTTTGTTTCCTCCTTTCCAATTTGAATGCCTTTTATTTCCTTTTCTTGCCCAATCGCTGAGGCTAAAACTTACGATCCGATATTGAATAGAAGTGGTGAAAATGGACAACGTTGTCTTGTTCCTGATCTTAGTGGAAAAGCTTTTAGTTTTTGCCCATTCAGTATGATGTTGGCTGTAGGTCTCTCATATATGGCCTTTATTATATTGAGGAATGCTCCCTCTATTCCCACTTTGCTGAGTACCTTTATCATAAATGGGTGTTGTAGTTTATTCAAAGCTTTTTCCACATGTATTGATATGATCACGTGGTTTTTGTCTTTGCTTTTGTTTATGTGGTGTATTACATTTACTGATGTGCGGATATTGAACCATCCTTGCATCCCTGGGATGAATTCCAGTTGGTCGTGTTGTATGATCTTTTTGATGTATTGTTGGATGCGATTTGACAATATCTTGTTGAGGATTTTAGCATCTATGTTCATCAGCAATATTGACCTGAAGTTTTCTTTCTTCGTTGTGTCTCATTTCTGATTTTGGAATTAGGATCATGCTGGCTTCATAAAAAGAGTTTGGGACTTTCCCATCATTTTGGATTTTTTGCAATAGTCTGTGAAGAATAGGGACTAGCTCTTCCTTAAAAGCTTTGTAGAATTCTCCTGTGAAACCATCTGGTCCGGGGCTTTTGTGTGATGGGAGGTTTTTGATTACTGCTTCAATTTCATTTGCTGTTATTGGTCTGTTCAGACTTTCTACTTCTTCTTCATTGAGTTTTGGAAGATTATATTTTTCTAGAAATTTGTCCATTTCACCTAGGTTTTCAAATTTCTAGGCATACAGTTCTTCATAGTAATTCCTTACAATCCCTTCTATTTCTGTGGTATCAGTTGTAATCTCTCCTCTTTCATTTCTCATTATGTTTATTTGGATCCTCTCCCTTCTTTTCTTAATGAGCCTACTTAAAGCCTTGTCTATTTTGTTTATCTTTTAAAAAATCAACTCCTGGATTCATCAATTCTTACAGTTGTGCTTTTAGTCTCTATGTCATTTAATTCTGCTCTGATCTTGGTTATTTCCTTCCTTCTACTTGCTCTGGGCTGTCTTTGTTGTTGTTCCTGGAGTTCTTGTAGGTTTCGGGTTAGGTTGTTTGTTTGAAATGTTTCTATTTTCTTTAGGTAGGCCTATATTGCTATGAACTTCCCTCTCAGGACTGCCTTGGCCGTGTCCCATAATTTTGGGGTTGTTGTGAGTTCATTTTCATTTGTTTCCAGAAACTTTTTGATTTCTTCCCTAATTTCAATCTTGACCCATTTGTTGTTTAATAGCATACAATTCAGTCTCCATGATTTTGGGTGTTTTGGGTTTTTTCCTTTGGTGATGGTTTCTAATTTCAGTCCCTTCTGGTAAGTGAAAATGCTTGGTATGATTTCAATTTTCTTGAATTTGTTGAGGCTCATTTTGTGTCTTATCATGTGGTGTATCTTTGACAATGTTCCATGTGCATTTGAAAAGAATGTGTATTTAGCTTCTTTTGGATGAAGGGGTCTATATATATCAGTGAAGTCCATTTCATCTAGGGTGTTGTTTAGTGCAGCTATATCTTTGTTGATATTTTGTTTGGAAGATCTGTCCATTTTTGACAGTGGGGTGTTAAAATCCCTTAATATAATTGTGTTGCTGTCAATATCTTTCTTGAAGTCTTCTAGGATTTTTCTTATATATTTGGGTGCTCCTATGTTGGGTGCATATATATTTATGATGTTAATGTCTTCTTGGTGGATTCCTCCCTTGAGTATTATGAAGTGGCCTTCTGGGTCTCTCTATATGGCCCTGTTTTTGAAGTCTATTTTGTCTGATATTAGAATTGCTACACTGGCTTTTTTTTCTTCACCATTTGCTTAGAAAATTAGTTACCATCCTTTCACTTTTATTCTGTTATGGTCTGCTGTCCTGAGGTGGGTCTCCTGTTGGCAGCATATGTGTGGGTCATGCTTTCTTATCCATTCATTTATTCTATCTCTTTTTTTAAAATATATTTTATTGATTATACCATTACAGTTGTTCTATTCCCCCCCTTCATTCCCCTCCACCCGCACACTGCCTCCCCCACTATTATCCCCCTCTTAGTTTCTAACCACGTGTCTCAAGATCTTTGGATTCTATATTTCCCTCACTATTCTCGCCCTCCCCCCTATCTATTTTCTACCTACCACTATGACAGAAATATTTTCTGTGCCTTCTCCCCCTTCTCCCCCTCCCACCCCCCTATTTCTAACCCTCCATGTGTTCTTCATTTCTATGGCTCCACTCCTGATCTAGCTGTCCTCTTGGTTTGCTTTTGTTTTAGGTGTGGTTGTTAATAACTGTGAGTTTGCTGTCCTTTCACTGTTCATATTTTTCATCTTCTTTTTCTTATATAAGTCCCTTTAGCATTTCATATAGTAAGGGCTTGGTGATAATGAACTCCTTGAACTTGACCTTATCTGAGAAGCCCTTTATCTGTCCTTCCATTCTAAATGAAAGTTTTGCTGGATAAAGCAATCTTGGCTGTAGGTCTTTAGATTTCATGACTTGGAATACTTCTTTCCAGCCCCTTCTTGCCTGTAAGGTCTCTTTTGAGAAATCCTCTGACAGTCTGATGGGTACTCCTTTGTAGGTGACTGTCCCCTTATCCCTTGATGCTTCAAGGATTCGCTCCTTCATTTGGTCTTGGCTAATGTAATTATGATGTGCCTTGGTGTGTTCCTTCTTGGGTCCAACTTCTTTGGCACTCTCTGAGCTTCCTGGATTTCCTGGAAGTCTATTTCCTTTGCCAGATAGGGAAGTTCTCCTTTATTATTTGTTCAAATAAGTTTTCCACTCGTGGCTGTTTCTTTCCCCCTTCTGGTACCCCTATAATTCGGATGTTGTAACGTTTAAAGATGTCCTGGAGGTTCCTAAGCCTCTCCTCATTTTTTTGAATTCTCATATCTTCATTCCTTTCTGGTGGAATGTTTTGTTCTTCCTTCTGGTCCATTCCATTGATTTGAGTCCCAGTTTCCTTTCCATCACTATTGGTTTCCTGTGCATCTCCCTTCATTTCAATTAGTTTAGCCTTCATATGTTCCTCTAATTTGTGACTACAATCTACCAGTTCTGTGAGCATCCTGATAAATAGTGTTTTGAATTGTGCTTCTGAGAGGCTGGCAATTTCTCGGTCGCTTAGAGTTATTGGCTCTGCTACTTTGAGTTCCTCTTGCGCCATCTTTCGGATTGTTCGTGCCTGTTCCATAGCAGGATCAGAGCCCTAAACTGTTCACTAGAACAGGGCAACTAAGTCGCTGGGTCATGAGCTTGTATGTGGGGGCGGGGTCAAAGAGGGACTATGGCGTCCTGTCTGCCGCCTGCCACCACGGCCCTCACCCGTGCCGCAGTTGCTGCCGTCACGGGGCCCACGAGTTTCGTCCCACTGCACGCGAGTGTGCCACCGCCGTCAGCCCTCGCCCTTTGGGGCCAGTGTGGTCTGTCTCAATGTGCGCGAATATGCGCCTGCGGTCTGCCTCCCACCCAAACTGGTTCCCGTCTGCCTGTGCACCTGGGTCGGGGTCCCTGTCCTGCCCGACCCTGCTCGCTGCTGGCTCCGTGCCTCTTACGGTCCCGTTGAACGGTTAGATGTAGTCGGACTTCCGTATAATTCAATTTTCTGTGCTTCGGTTGTGTCTTTGTTTCTCCAAACCTTTGTTGTATTCAAACTTGGTTGTGGTAAAAGGCACAGTGTTTCCACCTATGCGTCCATCTTGGCGGAAGTACCTATTCTATATCTTTTGACTGGAGCATTTAATCCATTTACATTTAAAGTTATTATTCATAGGTACTTATTCATTGCCATTTTTGTACCACAGTTCGTCTCTGTCCCTCTGTTTTCCTTCCTTTCCTTAAAGCAGTCCTTTTAGTATTTCTTGTAGAGCTGGTTTGGTGGAGGCATATTCTTTTAGACTTCTTTTGTCTTGGAAGCTCTTTATTTGGCCTTCTATCTTGATTGAGAGCCTTGCTGGGTAAAGTAGCCTTGGTTGTAGGCCCCTGGTTCTCCAATATTCCTTGCCATTCTCTTCTTGCTTGGAGTGTTTCCATCGAGAAGTCAGTAGCTAACCTTATTGGGGCTCCCTTGTATATTACTTCCTTTTTCTCCCTTGCTGCCTTTAAGATTCTCTCTTTGTCTTGAAATTTTGCCATTTTAATGATGATGTTTCTTGAAGTGGGCCTCTTTCGGTTCCTCTTGAATGGGACTCTCTGTGATTCCTGGATTCATGTAACTTTTTCTCTCATCAAATTAGGAAAATTTTCCATCATTACTCTTTCAAATAGGTTTTCTATCCCTTGTTCTTCTTCTTCTCCTTGTGGTATTCCTATTATTTGGATATTATTATGGTTCATATTATCTTGCATTTCTCTTAGTCCCTCTTCATTCTTTTTGAGCCTCTTTTCCCTTTCTTGCTCTTTCTGGGAGATTTTTTCTACTGTGTCCTCCAACTCGCTGATCCAATATGCTGCCTCATCGATCCTGCTTTTCATTCCTTCTACTGTGTTCTTCAGTTCCAAAATTATATTCTTCATTTCGTCTTGACCTTTGCTGATAGTTTCTATTTCCTTTTTCATGTTGATATAGTTTGCAGAGATCTCATTGTAGCTCCCCTCTAGTTTCTGGTAGCTCATTGTGAGCTCTTTGAATTTCCTGATTACTAGTGCTTTGAATTCAATATATGATAGTTGACTTGCCTCTCTTTCATCTGACATTATTTCTGAGACTTCCACCTTTTCTTTCATTTGGGCATTGTTTCTTTGTCTTCCCATTGCTTATGAGACTCTTCTTGCTAGCTTCAGCTTCTTTAATTGATCTGTTCTGACTCCCTCGGTTTATGGTGTGAACTTCTGTGGTAGAATTCCTGTGAAATTCAGTGGTGTAGTCTCCTGCAGGTATCTTGATATTCTCTGCTTCCACCTACTCCTTTCTTGGTGTGTGTGTGATCAGCCTGAGGGAGAGGCAAAATGGTTTATGACAGCAGGAGATTACTTTATGATATTTACAGTCACAGGTGGTAGGGAAGAGATAGAAGATCTTTAGGCTCTATATAGTGTTAACTGTAATCTTCAACCCAATTTGCCACCTCTAGGAAAGGATAGACCAAAGATAAGTCTCTTGTTGGGGAGGGAAGGCTTGTGAGTTGTATCTAGAAAGCAGTGAGTTTGTGGGTGGTCAGATATTGAGGTAAGGTGAGAGTAAAGAATAGTAAATAGACGTAGCGTGTGAGCAAGGAGAGTTAATCACTACATTACTAGAATTCAGGAATCTGTAAAGTGGGCTAAGACCCGAGAGATGTGTTGTGAATTATTTACAGTGGTATAGAAAGCAACAAACAAACAAACAAACACACAAAAAGGGGTAAGAGAAGTGAGGAAAAAGCAATAAGTTTGGGGTGAAATGAAAAGTGACTAAAACAGGAAAAAAGAAAGGAGAGGAACAGAGTACTGAACGATACATCAACAATGAAATTAGGAAATGTATACGATTACTGAAAAAAGTTTAAAAATAAAAGTAAAAAAAACCAAAAAACAAAAAACAAAACCAAAAACAAAAACTCCTTTCTTGTTGGTTTCAAACTGTCCAATCCAGTTTTTCTGGTTTCGGTGCGACCCCTCTATGGGCTGGGTTGTAGGCCCAGGCGCACACCCACCCACCAGCCAGGCTACCAGACTGGGGTGTGGGCGCCAGCCAACCTGACAGGCTGCCTTGGTCCCATGGGATCTGGTACTGTCCTGTGGCTGGGTGAGAAGCAAGTCAAGCTACCTTCAGAGGAGAACACCTCAGTCCACTTTCCAGTAAAAATTTCTCCAGAAAGCGTGCCTCTCAGCCCAGCCCAATCCCCAATCTGACTGGTTAGGACAATGCTCCTCTCAAATTTCCTGGGCTGGCAGGCTGGTGGGCTGGCGACAACAGAGATTGCAACTGAACACGGCCCGGCCCCCTGTCCTTGCCACCCTCCCTGCACACCTAGGCAGACAGGTCTCTGCCACCCAGCCCTGCCTAGATGGTGAGGGAAGGAGCCAGCTCTTCCAGGGACCCCGCAGCTGGCCCAATCCTACACTGGGTGCTGGCCTCCCTATTAGTCCTCCGTGGCACTGGCCACAGATGGAAGCCTCTACACATCTAACACAGCGGCAGCGGCAGCTCTGAGGCGTTTTGGGCTGGCCCAGGGCAGCCAGTCCTGCCACTGCCGCTTTTGTCTTTACTCACAGTTGCTGGGCTCCTCCTGAGTCTTCTGTGGTCGACGCCCCGACGCTGGCCATAGACGGAAGCCTCTGGGCCCTGGAAGCTGCAGGGGCAGCAGCTCCGAGGTCTTTACGCGCAGGCCAATGGCTGCTGGTCCCGCCGCTGCAGCTTTTGTCTTTACTCACAGGTGCCAGGGTCCCAATGAGTCCTCTGTGTCAGAGGCCCCTGTCGCTGGGTGCAGGCGGAAGCCTCTGGGCCCCAAACGCTGAGGCAGCCTTCGCTCCAAGGTCTTTATGTGCCGGCCAATGGCTGCTGTCCCGCCGCCACCGCTGCCGCTGCTGCTGCCCTTGACTTTTCTCAGGGTTGCTGGGCTCCGGATGAGTTCTCCGTGGCAGACGCCCCTGTCGCTGGGCACAGATGGAAGGAAGCCTCTGGATTCCAACCAGTGCGGGAGCCACGGCTCCGAGGTCTTTACTCGCCAGCTAATGGCTGCCGCTGGTCTTGCCACCTCCGTCCTTACTCGCGTCCCTGAGACCCCAACGACATCTAGCTGTCGGGTTCGTCACTATCTCTGGTCTCTTATTTTCATAAATGCTGGGGAATTGTTGGTTGGGGAATTGATTGCGCTGTTCTTCTGTAAATCTGCCAGGATTTTCCCCCAGGTGTAGGAGTACTGCAGTCGCTCCGTCCTACTCCGCTGCCATTTTTTCCTCCCCTAGCCTAAAGATCTTCTATCTCATCTCTACCGGCTGTGACTATAAATATCATAAAGTACTCTCCCACTGCCATAAACCATTTTGCCTCCCCGTCCAGCTGACCACACATACACAAAGAAAGGAGTAGTTGGAAGGGGAGAATATCAAGATACCTGCCGAAGACTGTGCCACTGAATTTCACAGGTATTCTACCACAGAAGTTCACACCATAAACCGAGGGAGTCAGAACAGATCAATTTAAGAAACTGAATCTAACAAGAAGAGTCTCATAAGCAATGGGAAGACAAAGAAACAATGCCCAAATGAAAGAAAAGGTGGAAGTCTCAGAAATAATGTCAGATGAAAGAGAGGCAAGTCAACTATCATATATTGAATTCAAAGCACTAGTAATCAGGAAATTCAAAGAGCTCACAATGAGCTACCAGAAACTAGAGGGGAGCTACAATGAGATCTCTGCAAACTATATCAACATGAAAAAGGAAATAGAAACTATCAGCAAAGGTCAAGACGAAATGAAGAATATAATTTTGGAACTGAAGAACACAGTAGAAGGAATGAAAAGCAGGATCGATGAGGCAGCATATTGGATCAGCGAGTTGGAGGACACAGTAGAAAAAATCTCCCAGAAAGAGCAAGAAAGGGAAAAGAGGCTCAAAAAGAATGAAGAGGGACTAAGAGAAATGCAAGATAATATGAACCATAATAATATCCAAATAATAGGAATACCACAAGGAGAAGAAGAAGAACAAGGGATAGAAAACCTATTTGAAAGAGTAATGATGGAAAATTTTCCTAATTTGATGAGAGAAAAAGTTACATGAATACAGGAATCACAGAGAGTTCCATTCAAGAGGAACCGAAAGAGGCCCACTTCAAGAAACATCATCATTAAAATGGCAAAATTTCAAGACAAAGAGAGAATCTTAAAGGCAGCAAGGGAGAAAAAGGAAGTAATATACAAGGGAGCCCCAATAAGGTTAGCTACTGACTTCTCGATGGAAACACTCCAAGCAAGAAGAGAATGGCAAGGAATATTGGAGAACCAGGGGCCTACAACCAAGGCTACTTTACCCAGCAAGGCTCTCAATCAAGATAGAAGGCCAAATAAAGAGCTTCCAAGACAAAAGAAGTCTAAAAGAATATGCCTCCACCAAACCAGCTCTACAAGAAATACTAAAAGGACTGCTTTAAGGAAAGGAAGGAAAACAGAGGGACAGAGACGAACTGTGGTACAAAAATGGCAATGAATAAGTACCTATGAATAATAACTTTAAATGTAAATGGATTAAATGCTCCAGTCAAAAGATATAGAATAGGTACTTCCGCCAAGATGGACGCATAGGTGGAAACACTGTGCCTTTTACCACAACCAAGTTTGAATACAACAAAGGTTTGGAGAAACAAAGACACAACCGAAGCACAGAAAATTGAATTATACGGAAGTCCGACTACATCTAACCGTTCAACGGGACCGTAAGAGGCACGGAGCCAGCAGCGAGCAGGGTCGGGCAGGACAGGGACCCCGACCCAGGTGCACAGGCAGACGGGAACCAGTTTGGGTGGGAGGCAGACCGCAGGCGCATATTCGCGCACATTGAGACAGACCACACTGGCCCCAAAGGGCGAGGGCTGACGGCGGTGGCACACTCGCGTGCAGTGGGACGAAACTCGTGGGCCCCGTGACGGCAGCAACTGCGGCACGGGTGAGGGCCGTGGTGGCAGGCGGCAGACAGGACGCCATAGTCCCTCTTTGACCCCGCCCCCACATACAAGCTCATGACCCAGCGACTTAGTTGCCCTGTTCTAGTGAACAGTTTAGGGCTCTGATCCTGCTATGGAACAGGCACGAACAATCCGAAAGATGGCGCAAGAGGAACTCAAAGTAGCAGAGCCAATAACTCTAAGCGACCGAGAAATTGCCAGCCTCTCAGAAGCACAATTCAAAACACTATTTATCAGGATGCTCACAGAACTGGTAGATTGTAGTCACAAATTAGAGGAACATATGAAGGCTAAACTAATTGAAATGAAGGGAGATGCACAGGAAACCAATAGTGATGGAAAGGAAACTGGGACTCAAATCAATGGAATGGACCAGAAGGAAGAACAAAACATTCCACCAGAAAGGAATGAAGATATGAGAATTCAAAAAAATGAGGAGAGGCTTAGGAACCTCCAGGACATCTTTAAACGTTACAACATCCGAATTATAGGGGTACCAGAAGGGGGAAAGAAACAGCCACGAGTGGAAAACTTATTTGAACAAATAATAAAGGAGAACTTCCCTATCTGGCAAAGGAAATAGACTTCCAGGAAATCCAGGAAGCTCAGAGAGTGCCAAAGAAGTTGGACCCAAGAAGGAACACACCAAGGCACATCATAATTACATTAGCCAAGACCAAATGAAGGAGCGAATCCTTGAAGCATCAAGGGATAAGGGGACAGTCACCTACAAAGGAGTACCCATCAGACTGTCAGAGGATTTCTCAAAAGAGACCTTACAGGCAAGAAGGGGCTGGAAAGAAGTATTCCAAGTCATGAAATCTAAAGACCTACAGCCAAGATTGCTTTATCCAGCAAAACTTTCATTTAGAATGGAAGGACAGATAAAGGGCTTCTCAGATAAGGTCAAGTTCAAGGAGTTCATTATCACCAAGCCCTTACTATATGAAATGCTAAAGGGACTTATATAAGAAAAAGAAGATGAAAAATATGAACAGTGAAAGGACAGCAAACACACAGTTATTAACAAC
>NW_028074020.1:0-46319 GCF_014824575.4 Sturnira hondurensis | reverse complement strand
GCTATCAGAGAGATGCAAATTAAAACTACAATGAGATACCACTTTACACCGGTGAGAATGGCTATCATAAACAAAGCAATAAACAACAAATGTTGGAGAGGGTGTGGGGAAAAGGGGACTCTGGTCCACTGTTGGTGGGATTGCAGACTGGTACAACCATTATGGAAAACAGTATGGAATTTTCTCAGAAAACTAAAATTGGACTTGCCTTTTGACCCAGCAATTCCACTGCTGGGATTGTATTCTAAGAACCCTAAAACACCAATCCCAAAGAACCTATGCACCCCAGTGTTCATAGCAGCACAATTTACAATAGCCAAGGGTTGGAAGCAACCTAGGTGCCCGTCAGTAAATGAATGGATCAAAAAACTATGGTACATATACACAATGGAATTTTATGCTGCAGAAAGAAAGAAGGAGCTCCTTCCTTTTGCAACAACATGGATGGAACTGGAAAGCATTATGCTGAGTGAAATAAGCCAGGTGTTGAAGGACAAATAGCATATGATCTCACCTCTAACAGGAAGCTAAACAATAAAACAAACAAGCAAGCAAAATATGACCAAAAACAGTGAAATAGAGAACAGGCTGACAGTGAGCAGAGGGGAGAGGGGAGGGAATTTCAGAGGAAATAAGGGAGGGATTTAGAGGAACCTATATAAAGGATATATGGACAACAACTGAGAAGGGTGGAAATGGGAGGGAGGGGGGAGGATGGGGGGTGGGATAGGATCGGGGTAATAGACAGAAAACTGTACTTGAAAAATAATTAAATAAAAAAATAGGGGAAAAAAGATCTTTAGGCTATATACAGTGTTTTTTTTTAATATAATTTTTATTTAATTCTTGTTCACGTACAGGTTTCTGTCTTATATTCCCAACTCTGCCTGCCCCCCGCCCCATGCTCCCCGCCTCCCTCCCCTTTCCACCCCCCACCCTTAGTTATTGTCCATGCATCCTTTATACTTGTTCATGTGAGTCCATTCCCTTTTCCCCTATGATTCTCTCCCCTCTCCCCTCTGGACCCTGTCAGCCTGTTCCATATTTGAGTGTCATTGGTCGTATTTTGCTTGCATATTTGGTTTGTTTAGAATCCTGTTAACAGTGAGATCATATGATATTTGTCTTTCACCGCTTGGCTTATTTTGCTCAGCATAATGCTTTCCAGTTCCATCCATGATGTTGCTAAGGGTAGTAGTTCCTTCTTCCTTTCTGCCGCATAGAATTCCATTGTGTAAATGTACCATAGTTTTGTGGTCCAGTCATTAACCGATGGGCATCTAGGTTGCTTCCAACTCTTGGCTATCGTGAATTGTGCTGCTATGAACATTGGGGTGCATAGGTTCTTTTGGATTGGTGTTTTAGGGTTCTTAGGATATACTCCTAAGAGTGGAATTGTTGGGTCAAAAGGCATGTCCATTTTTAGTTTTCTGTAATCTTCAACCCAATTTGCCACTTTTAAGAAAGGATAGACCAAAGATAAGTGTCTTGTTGGGGAGGGAAGGCTTTTGAGTTGTATCTGGAAAGCAGTGAGGTTGCAGGTGGTCAGATTTTGAGGTATGATGAGAGTAAAGAATAGTAAATAGATATAGTGTGTGAGCAAGTAGAGTTAATCACTACATTACTAGAATTCAGGAACCTGTCAAGTGGGCTAAGACCGGAGCGATGTGTTGTGACGTATTTACAGTGGTATAGAGAGCAACAAGCAAACAAACAAACACACAGAAAAGGGCAAGAGAAGTGAGGAAAAAGCAATATGTTTGGGGTGAAAGGAAGAAGGACTAAAACAGAAAAAAAGAAAGGAGAGGAACAGAGTACTGAAAGATACAGCAACAATAAAATTTAAAAATATATACAATTACTGAAAAAGTTTAAAGAAAAAAAGTTTTAAAAAAAACAAAAAACTCCTTCCTTGTTGGTTTCAAACTGTCCAATCCAGTTTTTCTCGTTTCAGCAGGACCCCTCTGAAGGCTGGGTTGTAGGCCCAGGTGCACACCTGCCCGCCAGCCAGGCTACCAGACTGGGATGCGGGCGCCCACCCACCCAACAGGCTCCCTGGGTCCCACGGGATCTGGTACTGGTCCTTCCCAGTCCTGTGGCTGGGTGAGAAGCAAGTCAAGCTGCCTTCAGAGGAGAACACCTCAGTCCACTTTCCAGTAAAAACTTCTCCAGAAAGCGAGCCTCTCAGCCCAGCCCAATCCCCAACCTGTCTGGTTAGGACAATGCTCCTCTCAAATTTCCTGGGCTGGCAGGCTGGTGGGCTGGCGACAACAGAGATTGCAACTGAACACGGTCCCCTGTCCTTGCCACCCTCCCTGTACACCTAGGCAGACAGGTTTCTGCCACCCAGCCCTGCCTAGATGGTGAGGGAGGGAGCCAGCTCTTCCAAGGACCCTGCAGCAGGCCCAATGCTCCACCGGTTGCTGGTCTCCCTATGAGTCCTCCATGGCACTGGCCACAGACGGATGCCTGTACACCTGTAATGCATGGGCAGCGGTGGCTCCGAGGCCTTTCAGGCTGGCCAAGGGCAGCCGGCCCTGCTGCTGCCACTTTTGTCTTTACTCACAGGTGCTGGGCTCCCGATGAGTACTCTGTGGCAGACACCCTGATGCTGGCTGTAGACAGAAGCCTCTGGGCCCTGGAAGCTGCAGCGGCAGCAGCTCCTAGGTCTTTACGCGCTGGCCAATGGCTGCTGGTCCTGCTGCTGCTGCTTTTGACTTTACTCACAGGTGCCAGGGTCCCGATGAGTCCTCTGTGGCAGACGCCCTTGTCGCTGGGCACAGGCGGAAGCCTCTGGGCCCCTACCGCTGAGGCAGCCATGGCTCCGAGGTCTTCATGCGCCGGCCAATGGCTGCTGTCCCGTCGCCGCTGCTGCAGCCACTGCCCTTGACTTTACTCAGGGTTGCTGGGCGCCCTATGAATTCTCCGTGGCAGAGGCCCCTGTTGCTGGGCAGAGAAGGAAAGAAGCCTCTGGGCTCCGACCACTGCAGCAGCTGTGCCTCCGACGTCTTTATGTGCCGGCCAATTGCTGCCTCCGGCCTGGCCACCTCCATCCTTACTTGAGTCCCTGAGACCCCAACGACCTGCAGCTGTCTGGTTCATCACTGTCTCTGGCCTCTTATTTTCATAAATGCTGGGGAATTGTTGGTTGGGAATTGATTGCGCTGTTCTTCACTAAATCTGTCAGGATTTTCTCCCAGGGGTAGGAGAACTGGAGTTGCTCCGTCCTACTCTGCCGCCATTTTCCTCTCTCCTATAGGATTTTTTATGTACACTATCATGTCATCTGCAAACAATGACAATTTTGTTTCCTCGTTTCAGATTTGCAGTATGCAGTAACTTAAGGAGGGATGATGGCAGTGGAGTAGGACATAGGATTTCGCTCCCCACCATGCACCAGAGAAACACCAGGCTGATCTGTGAAGGAGCACAGTGGATAGCCAAAAGGGACCCAGCATATAGGAAGGTAGGACTCCAGAAATTGTAGCGGACACTGAAGGACCCAACAGGGAGGAGAGGAGACGACTGCAGGTCACCAAGGTCCCAGGGAACAGCGCATAGGCTGCAGGCCCTGCACCAGGCTGTGCCAGGGCCTGGGCCGGTCTTCCTAAGTCTCTGGGAGGTGATGGCTTGGAGGCAAGGACCTTGGGAGAGAGCCAGTCATCAGCTCCCTCACTATCTGGCCAGGAGCAGATTGAAAAATGCCAGGAGAGATCTGTTTGCTTGGAGTGTCAGAGAGAGGAGTGGGCATTAGGAAGCAAACCAGAGAGCTCTGATCACCTGTGGAATCAGTCTGTGGTCACTGGCTTGGGAGAATTGAGAGTCCCCCGTGCCTTCCCTGTTGCACTGGGCCTGGGCTGGGTCTGCCATATGTGCCTTGGACTCTGGGAGCTGAGGGCTGGCGGCAATTCCTTGAGGGAGAGCCAGTCATCAACTCCCTCCCTATCTGGCTGGGAGCATATTGAAAAACACCAGGAGAGATCTGTTTGCTTGGAGTGTCAGAGAGAGGACTGGCCATTAGGAAGCAAACCAGAGAGTTTTGATCACCCGTGGAATCAGTCTGTGGTTGCCAGCTTGGGATAATTGAGAGTTGCCCATGTGTTCTACCATAGCACTGGAAAAGGCTTGCGCCCAAACCTGTGACACTAGGGAAGCCTGTCTGGGCGTGCACACCCACACCCCAGGCAAGAACTGTGATTCCTGCGGAAAATCTGCTCTCAGTGGGGCGCTGGGGAGAGGCGCCAGTCTGGATCTTGGGAGGGCACTGGTTAGATCAGCTGAGTTCACCCAGAAGGGAGGAAGGCCACACTAATCACCCCTCAGGCTGCTGCATCCAAGTGTGACCAGAAGAAAAGGTTTGTCCAGCTGGAAACAAACAAGAGGTTTTTTTGTTTGTTTTTTTCTTTTTTGTTTCTTGGGTTTTTTTTTTTTTTTGCTTTTTTTCCCAAATGATCTTTTATTTCTTTAACTTTATTTTTGTTTTATCTTTCATTACTTTTACCCTCTCTCTTATTTCTTGTTTTATTCCTCCTTCATTTCTTTCCAAACCTATCACTTTTTCCTCCCATCTGCTGCCTTTTTTTTTCTTTCTTTTCACCCCCTCTCCCCCAAGTGAGCTAAAAGACTTGAAATGGTGAAAAGACCAGAGTTGGACTCAAAGAGGGGGCCCAACAGTAGAGACAGAGACAAAATTCATTTTGCTCTAACAGAAAAACTACAAGTTACTGCATATTTGTATTTTATCATTATTTTGTCATTATTCTTACATCTTTTATTTTAATAGTATTTCTGTATTCCTCTTCTTTCTGTATAGTCTTCTTTACCTTGGCTGGATATATTCTATCACTTGACAGGTGCCCCTCAATCATAGTGTATTGCTAATTTACTGTCCTTTACTTCCCCTTGCCCAATTAGCACACTATTGAAGGTCCAATACTCCATAATCTTGGTATATCATACATTCTGTCATATGATTGTTGCTCTAATATTATTGTAAATAATAGCTGTTACATACTATTATAAATACTACACAACACCCCCCCACAGATCTTAGTCCACTTCATTGTTGCCTGAACTATAATATTGTAGTGATTAACTCTATTCTATCTCACACTACACCTATTTACCATCTTTTATTCTCACCTTACCTCATAATCTGACCTCCCTCAACCTCATTTCTTTCTAGACCCAAATCACAAACCTTCCCTCCCCCAAAAGAGACTAATCTTCCTTCTATCCTTTCTAAAAAGTGGCTAGTTGGGTTGAAGACTATGGTTATCACTGTACATAGTCAGAGGATCACCTATCTCTTCTCTACCAGCTGCTACTGTACATATCACAGAATACTCTCCTGCTGTCATAAACTAGTTGGACTTCCCCTCCAACTGATCTCAAAAACAAACAAAAAAAGAGTAGGTGGAAGCGGTGAACACCAGGATACACAAAGGGAGAGGAAACCCAGCAACAAAGAAACCAACAACAGATAACAAAAGAGGAAGGTGAAGGAAGGAGTACAAGCCACACAAAACTCAATCCAAGACCTATCTGGAAATACAACTAAACAGCGGAGAAACTACGCAGGGCAAACAACTGAACAAGAGCAAAAGAGAATTCTCAAAATCCTGTACACGCAGAACTAGCTTCAATGCAACCCGCCCTCACTAGCACAGTAAATTAAAATGGGTAGTGGACAGAAGGACCATCAGTTCACCAGCAGGAGGGAAGGACCCACACCCACACACACACACAAAAGACCCAGAAATAAACAGAACCCAAATACAAACTCAGAGCCAACATAAGGACAGCCCAAGACCAGCAACCTGGGGACATCAAGGAGACTACACCACTGACTCTCGCAGGTATTGTACCACAGAAGTTCACACCATTAATCCAGGAAGCCAGAAAAAATCAATTTGAGAAACTTAAGCTAACAAGAAGAGTCTCAAAAACAATGGGAAGACAAAGAAACAACCCCCCAATGAAAGAAAAGGAGGAAGCCTCAGAAAGATTGCTAGATAAAACAGGCAAGTCAGCTATCAGATATTGAATTCAAAGCACTGGTTACCTGGAGGTTCAAAGAGCTCACAATGGAGCTACCAGAAAATACAGGGGAGCTACAATGAACTCACTGCAAACTATATCAACATGAAAAAGGAAATAGAAACTATCAGGAAGGGCCAAGAGGAAATGAAGGATGCAATTTTGGAACTGAAGGACACAGTGGAAGTAATCAGAAGCAGGATCGATGAAGGAGAAGATTGGATCAGTGAGTTGGAGGACAAAGAAGAAAAAACCACCCAGAAAGAGCAAGAAAAGGGAAAGAGGCTCAGGAAGAAAGAATAGGGATTAAGAAAAATGCAAGACAATATGAAACATAATAATATCCAAATAATAGGGATACCGAAGGAGACAAGCAAGGGATAGAAAACCTATTTGAAAGAGTAATGATGGAAAATTTTCCTAATTTGATGAGAGAAAAAGTTACACAAATACAGGAATCACAGAGAGTCCCATTCAAGAGGAACCGAAAGAGGCCCACTTCAAGAAACATCATCATTAAAATGGCAAAATTGCAAGACAAAGAGAGAATCTTAAAGGCAGCAAGGGAGAAAAAGGAAGTAACATACAAGTGAGCCCCAATAAGGTTAGCTACTGACTGCTAAAGGGAAACACTCCAAGCAAGAAGAGAATGGCAAGAAATATTCCAAGTAATGAAAACCGGAGGCCTGCAACCAAGGCTACTTTACCCAGCAAGGCTCTCAATCAAGATAGAAGGCCAAATAAAGAGCTTCCAAGACAAAAGAAGTCTAAAAGAATATGCCTCCACCAAACCAGCTCTGCAAGAGATGATAAAAGGACTGCTCTAAGGAAGGTAAAGAGAGACGGAGAGGAACACAGGTACAAAAATGGCAATGAATAAGTACCTATCAACGATAACATTAAACATAAATGCATTAAATGCTCCAATCAAAAGACATAGAATAGCTGAATGGATAAGAAAGCATGACCCACACATATGCTGCCTACAAGAGACCCACCTCAGGACAAAACACCTACAAAGACTAAAAGTGAAGGGCTGGAAATAAATTTTCCAAGCAAACGACCAGAAAAAAAAAAGCCAGGGTAGGAGTACTCATATCATACAAAATAGACTTCAATAAAAGGGCCATAAAAAGAGACCCAGAAGTTCACTTCATAATACTAAAGGGAAGAATCCAACAGGGAGACATAAACATTGTAAATATATATGCACTCAACATAGGAGCACCCAAATATACAGAGAAAATCTTAGAGGACTTCAAGAAAGATATTGACAGCAGCACAATTATAGTTGGGAATTTTAACACTCCAACTGTCAAAAATGGATAGATATTCCAAACAAAATATCAACAGGGATATTCTGAAGTTGAACAATGTCCTAGATAAAATGGACTTAAATGATATTTATAGAGAGCCCTTCATGCCAAAGAAGGTAAATATACATTCTTTTCAAATGGGCATGGTACGTTTTCAAAGATAGACCACATGATAGGAGACAAAACAAGCCTCAACTAATTTAAGAAAATTAAAATCATCCTGAGCATTTTCTCTGATCACAAGGGACGGAAACTGTAAACCAACCCCAAGAGAAAAGACCCAAAACATTTAAAACCACGGATATTGAATAGCATGCTATTAAATAATGAATGGGCCAGGAATGAAATTAGGGAAGAAATCAAAATTTTCTGGAAACAAATGAAAACAAACTCATGACCACCCAAAACTTATGGGACACAGCAAAGGCAGTCCTGCGAGGGAAGTTCATAGCAATACAGGCCTACCTAAAAAAGATAGAAACATTTCAAACAAACAAACTAACCCTATGCCTACATGAACTTGAGATACAACAACAAAGACAGCCCAGAGCAAGTAGAAGGAAGGAAATAACCAAGATCAGAGCAGAATTAAATGGCATAGAGACTAAAAGCATAATTCTAAAAATCAATGAATCCAGGGGCTGTTTTTTTAAAGATAAACAAAATAGACAAGCCTTTAAGAAGGCTCATCAAGAAAAGAAGAGAGAGAACCCAAATAAAACACAATCAGAAATGAAGGAGGAGACGTTACAACTGACCCCACAGAAATACAAAGGATTGTAAGAAACTACTATGAAGAACTGTATGCCAAGAAATTTGAAAACTTAGGTGAAATGGGCAAATTTCTTTTTTTTTCTAGAAAAATATAATGTTCCAAAACTCAATGAAGAAGAAGCAGAAAGCCTGAACAGACCAATAACAGCAAATGAAATTGAAACAGTAATAAAAAATCTCCTGAAGCACAAAAGCCCTAAACCAGATGGTTTCACAGAAGAATTCTACAAAGCATTTAAGGAAGGGATAACTCCTATTCTTCACAGGCTATTCCAAAAAATCCAAAATGGTGAAAGACTCCCAAACTCTTTTTATGAAGCCAGCATCATCCTAATCCCCAAACCAGATAAAGATACAACAAAGAAAGAAAACTTCAGGCCAATATCACTGATGAATATAGACACTAAATCCTCAACAAAATATTGGCAAACAGCATCCAAGAATAGATTAAAAAGACCATTCACCATGACCACATGGAATTTATTCCAGGCATGCAAGGATGGTTCCATATCTGCAAATCAAAAAATGTAATACATCATATAAACAAAAGCAAAGACAAAAATCACATGGTCATATCAATAGATGCGGGAAAATCTTTTGATAAGGTACAACACCCATTTATGATAAAGGTACTCAGAAAAAATGGGAATGGAAGGAGCATTCCTCAATATAATAAAGGCCATATATGAGAGACCTACAGCCAACATCATACTCAATGGGCAAAAACTAAAAGCTTTTCCACTAAGATCAGGAACAAGACAACGTTGTCCATTTTCACCACTTCTATTTAATATAGTATTGAAAGTTTTAGCCACAGCGACCAGACAAGAAAAAGAAATAAAAGGCATCCAAATCGGAAAGGAGGAAACAGTACTGTCACTGTTTGTAGATGACATGATAGTGTACATGGGAAATCCTGTATATTCTACTCCAAAACTACTCGACCTAATAAATGTATTTGGAAAGACAGCAGGATACAAAGTCAAAGTCCAGAAATCAAAGGCATTTTTGTATACCAACAATGAAACAGCAGAAGCAGAAATCAAGAAAAAAAATCCCATTCGGTATAGCAAAAAGAAAAATAAAATACCTAGGAATAAACCTAACCAAGGAGGTAAAAGACCTGTAATGCAGAAAACTACACAACACTGAAGACAGAAATCAAGGAAGACACAAACAAATGGATACAGATACCGTGTTCACCGATTGGAAGAATTAACATCATCAAAATGTCTATACTACCCAAAGCAATTTACAGATTCAATGCAATACCTATTAAAGTACCAATGACATACTTCATGGACATAGAACAAACATTTAAAAAATCTATATAAACCAGCCCTGGCTGGTGTAGCTCAGTGGATTGAGCATGGGCCTGTGAACCAACAATCACGATTCGATTCCCCGTCAGGGCACATGCCCGGGTTGCAGGCCAGTTCCCAGTTCCCAGCAGGGGACGCAGAGAAGCAACCATACATTGATATTTCTCTCTCTTCCCTTCCCTTCCCCTCTAAGATAAATAAATAAAATGTTTAAAAACATTTATATGGAACCATAAATGACCCTGAATAGCAGCTGCAATTTTGGGGAAGAAGAACAAAGTAGGAGGGATCACAATACCTGATATCAAACTGTATTACAAGGCCACTGTCATCAAAACAGCCTGGTACTGGCATAACAACAGGCACATAGGCCAATGGAATGGAACAGAGAGCCCAGAAATAAACCCAACTCTCTACAGTCAATTAATATTCGACAAAGGGGGCGATAACATAAAATGGAGTAAAGATAGCCTCTGCAACAAATAGTGTTGGGAGAACTGGACAGCTACAAGCAAAAACAATGAAACTTGAGCACCAACTTACACCACACACCAAAATAAATTCAAGGTGAATATAAGATTTAAATATAAGCCGTGACACCCTTAAAGTCCCAGAGAACATTGGTAAGAAAATATCAGATATTTCAGGCAGCAATTTGTTTACTGATATGTCCCCTAGAGCAAGGGACATAAAGGAAACAATAAACAAATGGGATCTCATCAAATTTAAAAGCTTTTGCACGGCTAAAGAAAATAGTGTTAAAATAAAGTGAAAACCAACTTTTGGGAAGAACCAACCAAATATGTATGGGGAAACATATTTGCCAATGGTACCTCAGACAAGGGTTTAATCTCCAAAATATACAAAGAACTTACACGACTCCAATCTAAGAAGACAAGCAACGCAATTAAAAAGTGGGCAAATGCCCTGGCTGGCGTAGCTCAGTGGATTGAGCACAGGCCTGCAAACCACAGGATTGCGGTTTGATTCCCATTCAGGGCACATGCCTGGGTTGCAGGCCAGTTTCCGGCAGGGGACTCACTAAGGGCAACCATACATTGATGTTTCTCTCCCTCTCTCCTTCCCTTCCCCTCTAAAGATAAATACATAAAAATCTTTTTAAAAAGTGGGCAAATGATTTGAACACACATTTCTCCCAGGAGGACATGCAGAAGATCCAGAGACACATGTAATGATGCTCAATATCACTTGCTATCAGAGAGATACAAATTAAAACCACAATGAGATACCACTTTACACTGGCCAGAATGGCCATCATAAACAAAACAACAAACAAGTGTTGGAGAGGTTGTGGAGAAGAGGGGACCCTAAGCCATTGTTGGTGGGATTACAGACTTGTACAACCACTGTGGAAAACAGTATGGAATTTTCTCAGAAAACTAAAAATGAATCTGCTTTTTGACCCAGCAATTCCACTGCTGGGATTATATCCTAAGAACCCTAAAACACCAATCCAAAAGAACCTATGCACCCCAGTGTTCATTGCAGCACAATTTACAATAGCCAAGACCTGGAAACAATCTAGGTGCCCATCAGTAAGTGAATGGGAAAAAATTATGGTACATATACACAATGAAATTCTATGCAGCAGAAAGAAAGAAGGAACTCCTCCCCTTTGCAAAAGCATGGATGGAACTGGAAAGCATTATGCTGAGTGAAATAAGCCAGGCAATGAAAGACAAATACCATATTATCTCACCTTTAACAGGAAGCTAAACAACAAAACAAAGAAGCACACAAAATAAAAACAATTACACTGAAATAGAGAACTGGGGGGTCGGTGACCAGAAGGGAGAGGGGAGGGAGTTTCAGGGAAAAAGGGGAAGGATTTACATAAAGTAGTATAAAGGACACATGGACAACAACTAAGGGGGGTGGAAATGGGAGGGAGATGGGGAGCATTTGGGGTTGGGCTGGAATGGGAGTAAAAGACAGAAACCTGTACTTGAACAATAAAAAATAAATAAGTAAATAAATAAATAATCAAGCACAAAAAAACCTATACTGGGAAAAGAAAGAAATTATAAATGAAGAATTTCAAATTCATTTACTTGCATTTTATTAAAAATTATTTCATGTATATATGTTTGTTAGTAAAAAACAAAAGAAAATAAATAAAAAATGATGTTTATTCATAGGTAAGATTAGCCATATAGTTTTGTGTTCCTCTTCAAGATAATTCTTAATAACTAATGTAAAAATGGACCCTGTAAACAGTTACTATTTAGGTATAGTAATTTATTGACTAATGTTTTGTGTTTTCAGAGAAGAGCTTAGTCCTTCATTCACACATTCATTTATTTGTTTAATCATTCATTTACAATGCTTTTAAAACAGATTTTCTCCTATAAAAGTAGTGCAAATGTAGAGGTGTAAAAAAGGTGAGCCTTTTGACTATAGATATAAGTGCTATATAAATTTCCAATGAAAAGTTGATTTGTATATATATTTTTCAGTGTATTACATATTCTCCCATACTGTCTGCAAAACAGATATTTTACTTCTGATAAAATATCAATGAATCCTGAAATTTAATGAAGCTTAATTTCAAGGAATAACTGAAAACAAGGACCAAGTAAATTTTACTGATTATGCTTTTATTTGTACCTGTGGCCTGTTAGGATAACCTAGAAATATTTTATTCAGGATGTCAATTTTTGAAAGAGCAATTTAGGCTTTCTGTATTCTGCTGGTGATCTGGCAAAAGGGGGGGTTATTTACAAGACTAGATGACGCAATGAAAATGTTTTCTGCAAAGCCATTGCTACTACTGGTGGAAAACAATTGAAAGCACATGTTTTACTTTGAGTGGGCTAAGTGTGTCAGCTTTGTGTGCAATGTCAGTATGTTGTGTTTCTAAGCTATAAAATATGTCTGGAAAGATTATTGCTTGTGAAAATCATACCACATGGGAACATTGTATATCTCATTTATTTATAATAAATAATAACTAACTTTCCAGGACACTTTCTGTATGCCTGGGTATATTCTGGGCATATTGCATCTGTAATTACAATCTTAATAAATGCTGTAAAGTAGACACTCCTATGTCCTCTTTTTACAGATGAGGAGACTGAGGCTAAGAGAGACTAAATAATTTGTCTAAGATTCTAGCATTTATAAGGGATGAGACTACAATTTGAATCAAGAAATCTGATGTTAGAACTGGGGTGTTTAACCATTATGCCACACCAATTAGGAGTATTTCAACTTTAATACATCTAAAAATTATAATTTATTATTATTATAGATGTGGCTTTAAGACAGCATTTCCTCAATCAGTTTTCCATACTTTCAAATTTAACTTTCTAAACTAACCCTTCTGTATATCAGTTTTCTCACCTGAAACTGGAAAGAAAAGTATCTACCTCATAGGGTAGATACTCACAGGGTTTTTATGATTAAATAAAATAATATTTGTGTTAGGAAATATGGTATGTACCAGATAGTAAGATGAATATCATATAAAACACTAATGAATTTTATCATTTAAATTGATAATAATAATGATAATAATAAAAGTACTTGGCCTTTAGTGATGAACTGTAAATTAGTCATTGAATTAAGCACATTTTATTATGTCTTTTAATCCTCATAAAAATATGATGAAGCGGCCCTGACTGGTAGCTGAGTAGATTGGTCATCATCCTACAAACTAAAAGGTCACTGATTTGATTCCTAGTCAGGACACATGCCAGGATTGGGATCCAGGTCCCCAGTTGGGTGTGTGTGAGGTAACTGATCAATGTTTCTCTCAAATAAGGATGATTTTCTTCCTCTCTTTCTTTCTCCCTTCCCCTCTCTAAAAGTAAATAAATAAAATCTTTTAAAAATATGGTGAAACAAACACATCTATTTTACTAATGAAGCCACTGAGACAGAGTAAAATTAATTAAAATTATGAACATGACATAGCTAGCAACTTGCATAGTCACAAATAGATACTCAGGAAGTCTTGTGCATTGTTTGAGTTAACTGTAATTATTGAGTTATTGGCCCTTGTCTTTCTGTTTCATTTTGGGTTACCCTCTTCTATTCAGTAACGGGGCAAAGCTGACTAGAAATTATGTTCTTACCACATCTGCACAAATACTTCTGTTATTTGTAATAATAGAACTTTATATAATCTTTTTTGGAATGATGTTGAAGGAAAGTAGCTTGCAGAAGGAACAACCAGGAAGTAGTGTGGGTGCAACACAATGAGCAAGGGAGGGAGTGGTTGGAGGATAGAGGAAGAATGGATGATAGAGGAACAGGATGATAACAGGGAGAGTAGTTTGGTCACCATTACAGTAATTACTTCCCTTAAGTGACAATGGTTATATGGTTTTTATTCTACTTAGAATTTCTCTATGTACAATTTAAAGGAATTGGTGAATTTACCCAACTATTCAGTAAAGCCAGTGAGTTTGTTTCATTAGCCCTTTCCCATACAGTGTGGGAGTTGTTTTTATTCAAATGCAGAAAGAAACTAGGTGACTTTTTCATAATCACATGTACTATCTTTAATATTAATTATTTTCTAGGATAACATCACCTGAACCAGGTAAATGATTATTAGATTATGATCTGCTGCAGCCTTTACAACATAACTTCAAAAGATACACAAAGCCCCCCAAATGGTTATTTGATGAATAATTGGACTGGTGTTTGATATATCAAAAAGATTACCATGAATTATACTTTTTAAAAAAGAAAATAAGCTACTTCTGTACTTATTGTTGACGCCTGAAGTTTATTTCTTTATCCATTCCTTACTGTGGGGATTTGGAGTAAGACATTTGACCACTCTGTTCCAGTGCTGTCAGATGCAAATCATCTATCTCCAGTTATCTGTCTTCTAAAATGAGTAACTGAATTACTGCATGCAAAGTGCCTATAACAGTGCCTGGTGGTCAGTATGCATTCAATAAGTTCTTTTCTTCTATTATTCAGTATTCTGGTGTTTAGCTTTTGCTTAGCTTTTTTATTTATGAGTAACAATTTTGTTTACTTTTAAGAAGTAATAACTGAGCATCTCCTATGTGGTGGAATTTGGTATATTTTGGAGCTAAAGAAAATATTGCACTTACACAGTTTTAAAAACACTCATGGATAAAAATATATTTATACAAATAAACAATGATTTTAAAAGTAGTGAATATTAGGGATGCATAAGTAAGTTATTAAGTATAAAAATAGACCTGAACTAAGGTGAAGGGATCAGCCAAAGGCATATATGCATGACCCATAGACACAGACAACAGTGTGAGGATGACCATAAGGAAGGGGAGTAAGGGCTGAGTGGAGGGGGCAAAGGGGAGGAAATGGGGCCATTTGTAATAGTGTCAGCAATGAAAATAATAATAAATAAGAACAAAAAATAAACCTGAACTATACATCCCACTTTAGGACTGGCGTGATCTAGATAAGTAAATTCTATCAGAGTTTGACTCCTATAATCCCTCAACTTTTCAGAGAAAGTCTATGTTTTATCAAAAGTTTGTTGAGGTGTCCAGTGACAAAGGAGCAGATTCACTTCCTCATAACAGTAAACTGCAAGATAATCATCCAATCTCATCATCATCTTCAAAAAAATTATATACTGTTATAGAGTGTTGCATGTTTAAATGGGTGTTTTGGCTTCCTCCACTCACTGCTGTGTAACACCAGCCCAATCACTAATGAGTAACTCTTCAAGTGTCTGAATAAAGCCCGTCATTTATTTAGAAAAACAATTCAGTGTGTATGTAATTACTCCATCTTCCAACATATTTTGAAATGGTTCAATGTGCCCCTGGAAGACTTTTCTGTCAGAAAAACATAAATATTAAAGAATCTTCTCCACTAAAGACTTAAAAGAAAATAATAAGTGGCAGGATGCATATTTTATTTGGTAACTTTTGAGACCAAGGGCTAAGGATATTCAGCATTAATAACAACAAGGAGGCAGCCCGTGGGCGGGGTGGTGCCTGGAGTGGGCCCTTCCCTGCAGCGGATAAATTGGTTGCTTGTCAGGGCTGCAGACCTCCCAACTAGCTGAGGAGTTGGCAGCAGGATAGCCAGACCCCTGACCATAGTGCAGGAGAGCAAGACCAACGGCCACCCTGGAGCTTTCAGCTTTCCTGGGCTCTGCTCCGCACACAGGAACAAGAGCTGAGTATGTTTACATGGCTGTATACTTTCTGGACAGACCTCCTATATTGGCCCCAGTGAAGGACAGAGCCCACGGGAATACTCATGTTCTGCAGGTGATCCAGTGGAACAAGGACATGAGGGCGCAACAATAGGCTGAACAGGAGAGTGTGACCGATTATGTCAACAACAAAAGCACACTTGGAGAAGAAACTAAGAACAGAACAAAACAGTTAAAGACATCTCATACAATGAGAAAAAATAGCTGTATGGGGGAGGTGGAAGGAAGATGGCGATGGAGTAGGACGGAGCGACTCCAGTTCCCGTACCCCTGGGAGAAAATCCTGGCAGATCCACCGAGGAACAGCGCAATCAATCAACAGTTTCCCAGCATTTATAAAAATAAGGGACCAGAGATTGTAACAGATGGACCACACAGCTACAGGTCAGTGGGGATTCTGGGAGGTGAGTAAAGATAAAAGCAGCAGCAGCGGGGGCGGCGCCCTCTGCCAGCGCCTACTGGCCTCAGGTGCCACCGCTGTGGTCAGGGTCCAGAGGCTTCAGTCTGGGACCAGCGCCAGGGGCATCTGCCACAGAGGGCTCTTCAGAAGCCCGGCACCGGCAGGTCTACAGCAGACTCTTTGGGAGCCTTGGGCCTGCTGCAGGGTCCTTGGGAGAGAGCTGACTTTCTCCCTCCCCATCTAAGCAAGGCTGGGCAACACCTGTCTGCTTAAGTTTACAGAAAGGTAACAAGTACAAAGGGCCATGTTCAACCACAGACTCTGTGGTTGCCAGCCCGCCAGCCCCAGAGAACTGAGAGGAGCATTGTCGTCACCGGTCTGGCTGGGGATTGGGCTGGGTTGAAAGGCAGGATTTCTGGAGAAGTTTTTATTGGAAAGTGGACTGAGGGGTTCTCCTGCAACGGCAGCTTGCCTTGCTTCCCACCCAGCCTGGCAGCGATCCAGAGGAGGGGCAGAAGCACCTGAGTCCTGCCACAGGACTGGGAAGGACTGTGCCAGATCCTGTGGGACCCAGATATTCTGGCGGGCACACGGGCGCCCGCACCGCAGCCCACAGAGATATCCTGCTGCAACCAGAAAAACCAGTTTGGACAGTTTGAAACCAATAAGGGAAGGTTTTTGTATTTTTTGTTTAGTTTAGTTTAGTAACTTTTTAAAAGTAATCTTATATATTTTTAATTTTAGTATTGCTTTATCTTTCAATACTTTGTTCCTCTACTTTCTTTTTTTCTGGTTTTAGTCCTTCTTCCTTTCTTCTGAAAATTATAGCTATTTCTTCCCTTCTCTTGCCTTTTTGTTTGTTCCTTTGTTGCTTTGTTTTCTTTTACCCACAAGAGACACAAACAACTGGAAACTGCGAAAGGACCAGAGTGGGAACCAAAGAGGGGTCATCTCAACAACAGTATCTTTGTATTCCTCCACTTTCTGTATAGGCTTCTTAGTCTTGGCTGGTTATATTGCGTTATTTGACAGGTTTCCCCAGTTCTTTCCTCCACACTGTATTGCTAATTTTCTATAATTCATGCCACTTGTTTTCCTTTAACACACTCTATACCCCCCTACTCAGACAGATCACATACAGTCTGTCATAGGATGGTTGCTCTAATATTATTGTAAATAATAGCTGTTCTATACAACTCAAAATACTTCACAACACATCTCCCGGATCTTAGCCCACTTTACAGGTTCCTGAATTCTATTACTGTAGTGACTAACTCTACTTGCTCACACACTGCACCTAGTTACTATTCTTTACTCTCACCTTATCTCAAAATCTGACCACCCACAACCTCACTGTTTTCTAGATCCAACTCACAAGCCTTCCATTCCCAACAATAGACTTATCTTTTGTCCATTCTTTCTTAAAAGTGGCAAGTGGGGTTGAAGATTACGGTTAACACTATATATAGGCTAAAGATTTTCTATCTCTTCTCTACTGGCTGTAACTGTAAATAACATAAAATGCTCTTCTACCGCCATAAACCATTTTGTCTCCCCCTCCAACTGATCACACATGAACAGACAAAAAAAGACCAGGTGGAAGCGGAGAACACCAAGATAACTGCACGAGACTGCACCACTGAATTTCAGAGGTATTCTACCACAGAAGTTCACATCATAAGCCAAGGGGTCATAACAGATCAATTTAAGAAGCTGAGGCTAACAAGAAGAGTTTCAAAAGCAATGGGAAGACAAAGAAACAATGCCCAAATGAAAGAAAAGGTGGAAGTCTCAGAAAGAATGTTAGATGGAATAGAGGAGAGTCAACTATCAGATATGGAATTCAGCACAGGTTACCAAGAAATTCAAAGAGTTCATAATGAGCTACCAGGAACTACAGGGGGGCTATAGTGAACTCTCCGCAAAATATAGCAACATTAAAAAGGAAATAGAAACTATCAGCAAAGGCGAAGAGAAAAGGAAGAATACAATTTCAGAACTGAAGAACACAGTAGAAGGAATGAAAAGCAGGATCGATGAGGCAGAAGATCAGATCAGTGACTTGGAGGACAAAGTAGAAAGAAGCTCCCAGAAAGAGTAAGAAAAGAAAAAGAGGCTCACAAAGAATGAGGAGGAATTAAGAGAAATATAAAACAATATGAAACATAATAATATCCGAATAATAGGAATACCAGAAGGAGAAGAAGAAGAACAAGGGATAAAAAACCTATTTTAACGAGTAATGATGGAAAATTTCCCTAATGTGATGAAAGAAAAAGTCACACGAATCCAGGAATCACAGAGAGTCCGAATCAAGAGAAACTCAACGTGGCCCACTTCAAGATACATCATCATTAAAATGGCAAAATTCCAAGACGAAGAGAGAATCTTAAAGGCAGAAAGGGAGAAAAAGGAAGTAACATACAAGGGAGCCCCATAAGGTTGGCTACTGACTTCTCAATGGAAACAGTCCAAGCAAGAAGACAATGGCAAGATATATTCCAAGTAATGAGAACCAGAGCCCTACAACCAAGGCTACTTTACACAGCGAGGCTCTCAATCAAGATAGAAGGGCAAATAGAGATCTTCCAAGACAAAGGAAGTCTAAAAGAGTATACCTCCATCAAACCAGCTCTGCAAGAGATGCTAAAGGACTGCTTCAAGGAAAGGAAGGAAAAGAGAGAGACGGAGAGGAACTGTGGTACAAAAATGGCAATGAATAAGTACCTATGAATAATAACCTTAAATGTAAATGGATTAAATGCTCCAATATAAAAACATACAATAGCTGAAGAGATAAGAAAGCATGACGCACACATATGCTGCCTACCCACCTCAGGACCCATCTGAGGGACTAAACACCTACACAGACTAAAAGTGAAAGGCTGGAAACAAATTTTCCAAGCAAATAACCAGAAAGAAAAAACTTAGGGTAGCAATTCTCATATCAGACAAAATAGACTTCAAAAAAAGGGCCATTAAGAAAGACCCATAAGGTCACCTCATAATACTCAAGGGAAGATTCCACCAAGAAGACATTAACGTTGTAAATATATATGCCCCCAACATAGGAGCAGCCAAATATATAAGGAAAATCTTAGAGGACTTCAAGAAAGATATTGACAGTAACACAATTACAGTAGGGAATTTTAACACTCTACTATCAAAAATGGACAGATCTTCCAAGCAAAATATCAACAAAGATATAGCGGCATTAAATGACACCCTAGATTAAATGGACATAATTGATATATAGAGAGTCCTTTTCCCAAAGAAGGTAAATAAATACACATTCTTTTCAAATGAAAATGGAATATTTTCAAAGATAGACCACATGATAGGACACAAAACAAGCCTCTAGAAATTCAAGAAAACTGAAATCATACCAAGCATTTTCCCTGATCAGAAGGGACTAAAATTGGAAACCAACCCCAAAGGAAAAAACACAAAACACTCAAAATCATGGAGACTGAATGGTATGCTATTAAACAACAAATGGGTCAAGATTGAAATTAGGGAAGAAATCAGAAAGTTTCTGGAAACAAATGAAAATGAATTCACAACAACCCCAAACCTATGGGACGCAGTGAAGGCAGTCCTGAGAGGGA
Source organism: Sturnira hondurensis (assembly GCF_014824575.4). Taxonomy (NCBI): domain Eukaryota; kingdom Metazoa; phylum Chordata; class Mammalia; order Chiroptera; family Phyllostomidae; genus Sturnira; species Sturnira hondurensis. Next base: position 26,664 of record NW_028074020.1, on the reverse strand, counting down.
AGTTCATAGCAATACAGGCCTACCTAAAGAAGATAGAAACATTTCAAACAAACAACCTAACCCAACGCCTCCAAGAACTCGAGGAACAACAACAAAGACAGCCCAGAGCAAGTAGAAGGAAGGAAATAACCAAGATCGGAGCAGAATTAAATGACATAGAGACTAAAAGCACAATTGTAAGGATCAATGAATACAGGAGTTGGTTTTTTTAAAAGATAAACAAAATAGACAAAACTTTAAGTAGTCTCATCAAGAAAGAAGAGAGAGGACACAAATAAACACAATCAGAAATGAAAGAGGAGAGATTACAACTGATACCACAGAAATAGAAGGGATTGTAAAGAATTACTGTGAAGAACTGTATGCCAAGAAATTTGAAAACCTAGGTGAAATGGACAAATTTCTAGAAAAATATAATCTTCCAAAACTCAATGAAAAAGAAGCAGAAAACCTGAAGAGACAAATAACAGCAAATGAAATTGAAGAAGTAATAAAAAAAATCTCCCATCACACAAGAGCCTTGGATCAGATGGTTTCACAGGAGAATTCTACAAAGCTTTTAAGGAAAAGCTAACCCCTATTCTTCACAGACTATTCCAAAAAATCCAAAATGATGGGAAACTTAGAAACTCTTTTTATGAAGCCAGCATCATCCTAATTCCAAAACCAGATAGACACACAACAAAGAAAGAAAACTTCAGGCCAATATTGCTGATGAACATAGACACTAAAATCCTCAATACAATATTGGCAAAATGCATACAACAATACATCAAAAAGATCATACAACACGACCAAGTGGGATTCATCCCAAGGATGCAAGGATGGTTCGATATTCACAAATCAGTAAATGTAATACATCACATAAACAAGCAAAGACAAAAACTACATGATCATATAAATAGATATGGGAAAAGTTTTTGATAAGGTACAACACCCATTTATGATAAAGGCACTCAGCAAAGTGGGAATAGAGGGAGCATTCCTCAATATAATAAAGGCCATATATGAAAAACCTACAGCCAACATCATACTCAATGGGCAAAAACTGAAAGCTTTTCCACTAAGATCAGGAACAAGACAATGTTGTCCACTTTCACCACTTCTATTCAATATAGTATTGGAAGTTTTAGCCACAGCGATCAGACAAGAAAAGGAAATAAAAGACATCCAAATCGGAAAGGAGGAAACCAAACTGGCATTGTTTGCAGATGACATGATAGTGTACATGGAAAATCCTATAGACTCTACCCCAAAACTGCTCAACCTAATAAATGAATTTCGCAAGACAGCGGGCTACAAACTCAATATCAAGAAATCAAAGGCATTTTTGTATACTAACAATGCATCAGCAGAAGCAGAAGTCAAGAAAAAATCCCATTCAATGTAGCAAAAAGAAAAATAAAATATCTGGGAATAAACCTAACCAAGGAGGTGAAAGACCTGTATGCAGAAAACTACAAAACACTGAAAAAAGAAATCAAGGAAGACACAAACAAATGGAAACATATACCATGTTCATGGATTGGAAGAATTGATATCATCAAATTGTCCATACTACCCAAAGCAATTACAGATTCAATGCAATACCTATTAAAGTACCAATGACAAACTCCACAGACACGGAACAAACACTTCACAAATTTATATGGATCCATGAATGACCCTGAATAGCAGCTTCAATTTTGAGGAAGAAGGACAAAGTAGGAGGGATCACAATACCTGATATCAAACTGTATTACAAGGCCACTGTAATCAAAACAGCATGGCACTGGCATAAAAACAGGCACATAGACCAAGGGAACAGAACAGAGAGTCCATGAATAAATGCAACTCTTTACAGTCAATTAATATATGACAAAGAGGGCAATAACATAAAATGGAGCAAAGATGGCCTCTTGAACCCATGGTGTTGGGAGAACTGGACAGCTACATGCAAAAAAAAATGAAACTTGAACACTGACTTACACCATACAGGAAAATAAATTCCAGGTGGATAAAAGACTTAAATATAAGCTGCGACACCATTAAAGTTCTAGAAGAGAACATTGTCAGGAAAATATCAGATATTTCAGGCAGCAATTTGTTTACTGATATGTCCCCTAGAGCAAGGGATATAAAGGAAAGAATAAACAAATGGGATCTCATCAAAATTAAAAGCTTCTGCATGGCTAAATAAAACACTATTAACTTAAAAATAGGAGCAACTGTTTGGGAAAACATTTTTGCCAATGATACATCAGACAAAGTTTTAATCTCCAAATACACAAAGAACTTACATGACTCCACTCTAAGAAGACAAGCAACCGAATTTTAAAAAATGAACAAAGAACTTGAACAGACACTTCTCCAAGGAGGACATACAGAAGAACCAGAGTCACATGAAAAGATGCTCAATATCACTAGCTATCAGAGAGATGCAAGTTAAAACCACAATGAGATACCACTTTACACCAGTTAGAATGGCCATCATAAACAAAGAACAAACAACAAATGTTGGAAGGGTTGTTGGGAAAAGGGGACTCTAGTTCACTGCTGCTGGGATTGCAGACTGGTACAATCACTATGGAAAACAGTATGGAATTTTCTAAGAAAACTAAAAATGAACATGCCTTTGACCCAGCAATTCCACTCTTTGGAGTATATCCTAAGAACCCTGAAACACCAATCCAAAAGAACCTTAACTCCCCAATGTTCATTGCAGCAGAATTTACAATAGCCAAGAGTTGGAAGCAACCTAGATGCCCATAAGTAAATTAATGGATCCAAAAACTAGGGTACATTTACACAATGGAATTCTATGCAGCAGAAAGATAGAAGGAGCTCCTACCCTTTACAACATCATTGGATGGTACCGGAAAGCATTATGCTGAGTGAAATAAGCCAGGTGTTGAAGGACAAATACCATATGATCTCACCTTTAACAGAAACCTAAACAACAGAACAAACAAGCAAGCAAAATATGATCAAAGACACTGAAATACAGAACAGGCTGACAGAGACCAGGGTGGAGAGGGGAGAGAATCACAGGGGAAAAGGTGAAGGATTCACAGGTATAAGTATAAAGGACACATGGCCAATAACTAAGGCGGGGGGGGGGGAATGGGGGGGAAGTGGGGAGCACTGGCGCTGTGGGCAGGGCTGGGAGTAAAAGACAGGAAACTATGCTTGAACAATAATTAAATAAAAAAACAAATAACAATAAGGATAACCCCAAAGACAATGCATAAGTATATTACACAGAGATTGGTGAATATGAAATATATATGGACACCTATTTGTTTCTTTGCACATATGTATCTATCACTATTGATTGAGAAATAAGTGAATTCACTAGTATAGTCTTATTAATTAAGCCATGAAGTGGCAAAGTATAATTCTGCAGAATACAATTTTATGGGATCATGTAGTTATGAGTGATGTCACTCACAATGGATTTTCTTGTATGCTCAAAGACTTATGTGTATATTTTTATGCCCAATGTATAGTGATTAATAGTAGTATGCAGGTTTAATTTAGTAAATAGGCATGATATTTATATCTTTATCTTTATGACAAAGGGATTGTTATGTGTTAGATATTAATTACATAGAGTTGAATTTCTAGAATCATGGGATGAGTACTTTTGTGTATACACACCACCAAAAATATCTAACACAATTTGTGAAAATCACTTTTTACAAAACTCTTGTGAATAAGCAAAACCTTCAGGTTATTTGTTCAAGAAAAAATCTGTTAAAGCTGGGTAAGAACAGTAAGGTTTGTGATGGTTTAATTTTGCCTACCATACCCTCCTCTTCTCAGCAACACCAGCAGATATTGAAAACCAGCAGGCTTGCAAGTATGATAGTTGTAAAAATCGTTGGTCTTGTAATCACCAGGGAAAGGAAACTAGGTTTACAGGGCTTGAAAAAGCTCTGCCACCAGGGTCTTATCACTATTAAAACTGCCTCCCAGATGTTTGGGGAAAAAACCCATTATCAAAGTGCTTTTGTTTTTACATAATTCAGAGCTAATTCTGCAAAAAGAATCTGTATCCTCAGGGTGTTTTTCAAAAGCGATAAGAAGCAATTATTTAACATTAAAGCTGCCTGAAGCTATGATATCTCTTGGGTTTAACAAGTACCTGACAAAAAATTTAAATAAATGTCTGTAAAACAAAACATCTACAGGGAGTTTGAAGAACTCTGCCACTCAGTCTATAGGGTAGGGATATGTGAATTCCCAGGAAATAATAGAGAGGACCCAGTTTTTCATCTCTTGCTGACATTGAGCACCTGTGCTTACAGGATTTGAAGGTGACAGAAGAGCTGTGAACTGCATAAGCATTGAAGCTATGCCGCATAACACACAAAAACCCTTGGCAAAATGCAGAATGGTTATTGGTTTAAAGTACTTAAGAAAGTGTCTGTTAAGTCATTATCTGACCACTAAGTTAATCAAACACACTTCAGTGGTCACACACAAAAAATAATATACTTTACAGTAGTTGTCCAGGAAAACCACTAAACAAACAAGCAGCAATGATAACAACAACACTAATTGTATAAAATCTCAGGGGATTTTTTATTTCTATAGTTGCCACATTATATTTCCACATAATATTAAAAATATCCAGTTTTCAAGAAAAAATGAGATATGGAGAGAAATAGGAGATATGGTCCATACACAGAAATAAATAAAATTTGTCCCATAAGAAACCCAGATTTTGGACTTACTAGACACAGACTTTAAATGAGCTATTACAATATGGTCAAAGAAGTAAAGAAAAACATACATATTAAAATAAAGCAAAGTATAAGAATGACATCACATCAAATAGAAAAAAAATTAAAAACACCAATACATTTTTTAAAAAAGCCAAAGAAAAATTCCTCAGTTGAAAAGTAAAGTAATTGTAATAAAAAGTATACGACAGAGCCTGGCCAAGAAAAAAAAATCACCAGTGTTCAAAATAGGCCAATTGATATTATCCAGTTTGAGGAACAGAACCTGAGATAAGGAGGAGCAAGAGCTAGGTGGAGGTTAGCAAATGGTGGAAAAAGGGGGACATCTGCAATAGTGTCAACAATAAAAATTCACTGCTGGTGGAAATGTAAACTGGTACAGCCACTATGGAGAACAGTATGGCGGGTCCTAAAAAAATTAAGAATAGAATTCCCATATGACCCAGAAATCTCTCTTCTGGGTACCTACCCCCCAAATTTGAGAACACTTATTTGCAAGCACTCCCATGTCCACTGACTTATTTATGGTAGCCGAGACATGGAAACAACCAAACAATCCTTTGCTAGATGATTGGATAAAGAAGATGTGATACAATGGATACTACTCAGGCATAAGAAAAAATGAAATACTGCCATTTATGACAACAAAGACAGACCTTGAGACTATCATGCTAAGTGAAATAAGTCAGTCAGGAAAAGTTAAAAATCAGGTGATTTTTCTCATATGTGGGATATAATACAAATCAACAAATATATAAATGAGAAATCAAACAAAAACTCATAAACACAGACAACAGCATGATGAATATTAGAGGGAAGGGAGGTTGGATTAATAAATAGTAAATGGAGTCAAATATATGGTGACAGAAGAAGTTGCAAATTTTGGTGGTGGGCAGACAATGTAATATGAAGATCATATATTATACATATATATGCTTGAAATATATATAGTCTTATTAACCAGTTTCATCTCCATACATTTAATAAAAAGAAAGAAAAATTGGTTCTTTGAAAAGATAGCAAAATTGACATAAGTTTACATTAACTAAGCAAGAGAAAAAATATACACTGTGGGAATTAAGAATGAAAGAAGAGACATTACCACTAACACATCAGGAACTAAAATGATTATAAGAATATACTATAAAATACTTTATGCTAACAAATTCGGCAACCTCGATGACCTGGACAAGTGCCCTAAAATCACAGATTACCAAGACTCCCTCAACAAAAAAAATCAGAAATATGAATAAAAGTCTAATGAAGCAATTAAATTAGTGATCAAATATTTCTTTATAAACACAAGGTTAGAAGAATGAAATCCCTTCCCAGCTCATTCTATGGGATCAATATCATCCTTACTTCAAAGCCAAATCAGCAGCAGGGGAAAACTACAGACTGATATTTGCCGCAGATATAGATTAAAATTGAAAAATAATGGCTATCCAAGTCAAAAACATGCAAGAAAGATTATGTACATTCCAAGCAAGAAGAGAATGGCAGGAAATATTCCAAGTAATGAGAAACAGAGGCCTACAACCAAGGCTATTGTACCCAGCAAGGCTCTCAATCAAGATAGAAGGCCAAATAAAGAGCTTCCAAGACAAAAGAAATCTAAAAGAATACGCCTCCACCAAACCAGCTCTACAAGAATTACTAAAAGGACTGCTTTAGGAAAGGAAGGAAAAGAGAGAGATAGAGAGGAACATAGGTACACAAATGGCAATGAATAAGTACCTTTCAATAATAACCTTAAACGTAAATGTATTAAATGCATCAATTAAAAGACATAGAATAGCTGAATGGATAAGAAAGCATGACCCACAAATATGCTGCCTACAAGAGACCCACCTCAGGTCAAAGGACCACCACAGACTAAAAGTGAAAGGATGGAACCAAATTTTCCAAGCAAATGGACAAGAAAAAAAAGCCGGGGTAGCAATTCTCATATCAGACAAAATAGACTTCAAAAAAAAGGCTATAAAGAGAGACCCAGAAGGTCACTTCATAATACTCAAGGGAAGAATCCACCAAGAAGACATTAACATCATAAATATATATGCACCCAACACAGGAGCACCCAAATATATAAAGAAAATCCTAGAGGACCTCAAGAAAGATATTGACAGCAACACAATTATAGTAGGGGATTTTAACACCCCACTGTCAAAAATGGACAGATCTTCCAAACAAAATATCAACAAAGATATAGCAGCATTAAACGACACTCTAGAAGAAATGGACCTAATTGATATATATAGAGCCATCCATCCCAAAGAAACTAAATACACTTTCTTTTCAAACGCACATGGAACATTTTCAAAGATAGATCACATGATAGGACACAAAACCAGTCTCAACAACTTCAGGAAAATAGAAATCATACCAAGCATCTTCTCTGATCACAAGGGACTGAAATTGGAAACCAACCCCACAGGAAAAAACCCAAAACACCCAAAATCATGGAGACTGAATGGTAGGCTATTGAACAATGAATGGGTCAAGATTGAAATTAGGGAGGAAATCAAAAAACTCCTTGAAACAAATGAAAATGAACTCACCACAACCCAAAATTTATGGGACACAGTGAAGGCAGTCCTGAGAGGGAAGTTCATAGCGATACAGGCTCACCTAAAGAGGATAGAAACATTTCAAACAAACAACCTAACCCAACGCCTGCAAGAACTCGAGGAACAACAACAAAGACAGCCCAGAGCAAGTAGAAGGAAGGAAATAACCAAGATCAAAGCAGAATTAAATGACATAGAGACTAAAAGCACAATTCTAAAGATCAATGAATCCAGGAGTTGGTTTTTTGAAAAGATAAACAAAATAGACAAACCTTTAAGTAGGCTCATTAAGAAAAGAAGAGAGAGGACACAAATAAACACAATCAGAAATGAAAGAGGAGAGATTACAACTGATACCACAGAAATAGAAAGGATTGTAAGAAATTACTATGCGGAACTGTATGCCAAGAAATTTGAAAACCTGGGTGAAATGGACAAATTTCTAGAAAAATATAATCTTCCAAAACTCAATGAAAAAGAAGCAGAAAACCTGAACAGGCCAATAACAGCAAATGAAATTGAAGAAGTAATCAAAAAACTCCCATCACACAAAAGCCCTGGGCCAGATGGTTTCACAGGAGAATTCTACAAAGCTTTTAAGGAAGAGCTAACCCCTATTCTTCACAGACTATTCCAAAAAATCCAAAAGGAGGGAAAACTCCCCAACTCTTTCTATGAAGCCAGCATCACCCTAATCCCAAAGCCAGATAGAGACACAACAAAGAAAGAAAATTACAGACCAATATCACTGATGAACATAGATGCTAAAATCCTCAACAAAATATTGGCAAATCGCATCCAACAATATATCAAAAAGATCATACACCACGACCAAGTGGGATTCATCCCGGGGATGCAAGGATGGTTCAATATACGCAAATCAATAAATGTAATACACGAAATAAACAAAAGCAAAGACAAAAACCACATGGTCATATCAATAGATGCGGAAAAAGCTTTTGATAAGGTACAACACCCATTTATGATAAAGGTACTCAGCAAGGTGGGAATAGAGGGAACATTCCTCAATATAATAAAGGCCATATATGAAAGACCTACAGCCAACATCATACTCAATGGGCAAAAACTAAAAGCTTTTCCACTAAGATCAGGTACAAGACAAGGTTGCCCACTTTCACCACTTCTATTCAATATAGTATTAGAAGTTCTAGCTGCAGCGATCAGACAAGAAAAGGAAATAAAAGGCATCCAAATCGGAAAGGAGGAAACAAAACTGGCATTGTTTGCAGATGACATGATAGTGTACATGGAAAACCCTATAGCCTCTACCAAAAAACTGCTGGAACTAATAAATGAATTTGGCATAACAGCGGGATACAAAGTTAATATCCAGAAATCAAAGGCATTTTTGTATACCAACAATGAAGCAGCAGAAGCAGAAATCAGGAAAAAAATCCCATTCGATATAGCAAAAAGAAAAATAAAATATCTGGGAATAAACCTAACCAAGGAGGTAAAAGACCTGTATGCAGAAAACTACACAACACTGAAGAAAGAAATCAAGGAAGACACAAATAAATGGAAACATATACCGTGTTCATGGATTGGAAGAATTAACATCATCAAAATGTCCATACTACCCAAAGCAATTTACAGATTCAATGCAATACCTATTAAAGTACCAATGGCATATTTCACAGACATAGAACAAACACTTCAAAAATTTATATGGAACCATAAAAGACCCCGAATAGCAGCTGCAATTTTGAGAAAGAAGAACAAAGTAGGAGGGATCACAATACCTGATATCAAACTGTATTACAAGGCCACTGTAATCAAAACAGCCTGGTACTGGCACAAAAACAGGCACATAGACCAATGGAATAGAACAGAGAGCCCAGAAATAAACCCAACTCTCTACAGTCAATTAATATTCGACAAAGGGGGCAATAACATAAAATGGAGTAAAGACAGCCTTTTCAACAAATGGTGTTGGGAGAACTGGACAGCTACATGCAAAAAAATGAAACTTGAGCACCAACTTACACCATACACCAAAATAAATTCAAGGTGGATAAAAGACTTAAATATAAGCCGTGAAACCATTAAAGCCCTAGAGGAGAGCATTGGCAAGAAAATCTCAGATATTCCACGCAGCAATATTTTTACTGATACGTCCCCTAGAGCAAGGGATATAAAGGAAAGAATAAACAAATGGGATCTCATCAAAATTAAAAGCTTCTGCATGGCTAAGGAAAACAGTATCAAGATAAAAAGAGAAGCAACTGTTTGGGAAAACATATTTGCCAATGATACCTCAGACAAAGGTTTAATCTCCAAAATATACAAAGAACTCACTCGACTCCACTCAAAGAAGACAAGCAACCCGATTAAAAAATGGGCAGAGGACTTGAACAGACATTTCTCCAAGGAGGACATACAGAGGATCCAGAGACACATGAAAAGATGCTCAATATCACTAGCTATCAGAGAGATGCAAATTAAAACCACAATGAGATACCACTTAACACCAGTCAGAATGGCTATCATAAACAAAGAGTCGAACCACAAGTGCTGGAGAGGTTGTGGGGAAACGGGAACCCTAGTTCACTGTTGGTGGGATTACAGACTGGTACAACCACTATGGAAAACAGTATGGACTTTTCTAAGAAAACTAAAAATGGATGTGCCTTTTGACCCAGCAATTCCACTCTTAGGAGCATATCCTAAGAATCCTGAAACACCAATCCAAAAGAACCTATGCACCCCAATGTTCATAGCAGCACAATTCACGATAGCCAAGAGTTGGAAGCAACCTAGATGCCCATCGGTCAATGACTGGATCAAAAAAGTATGGTACATTTACACAATGGAATTGTGTAAAGAAGGAGAAGGAACTACTACCCTTTGCAACATCATGGATGGAACTGGAAAGCATTATGCTGAGCGAAATAAGCCAGGCGGTGAAAGACAAATATCATAATATCTCACCGTTAACAGGATTCTTTTTTTTTAAATATTTTATTTATTTATATATCTTTAGAGGGGAAGGAGAGAGGGAGAGAAGCATCAATGTATAGTTGCCTTTTGTGCGTCCCCTGCTGGTAGTAAGCCTGCAAGGAACCGGTCTGCAACCCAGGTATCTGCCCTGGCTGGGAATCGAACCACGATCGCCTGGTTCACAGGCCCGCGCTCAATCCACTGAGCTACGCCAGCCAGGGCCGTTAACAGGAATCTAAACAAACCAAACAAGCAAGCAAAATATGACCAATGACACTCAAATATGGAACAGGCTGACAGGGTCCAGAGGGGAGAGGGGAGAGAATCATAGGGGAAAATGGAATGGACTCACATGAACAAGTCTAAAGGACACATGGACAATAACTAAGGGTGGGGGGTGGAAAGGGGAGGGAGGCGGGGAGCATGGGGCGGGGGGCGGGCAGGGTTGGGAATATAAGACAGAAACCTGTACTTGAACAAGAATTAAATAAAAATTATATTTTAAAAAAAGAAAGATTATGTAGTATGAACAAGTGAGAGTTGTCCTAGGAATTTTATGTTGGCTTAACATACAAAAATTCAAAGAAATAATTCCAATATTAATAGAGTAAATTATACAAACATCATACTAATTTTTTAAAGTTGTTTTATGGGCTCTTTTTTATTTTGTTTATTCATCTTTAGAAGGGAAAGGAAGGAGAGAAGGAGAGAAATATCAATGTATGGTTGCTTTTTGGTGCATCCCCTGCTGGGAACTGGCCTCTGCTGAGAACTGGCCTGCAGCCCAGGCATGTGCCCTGACGGGGAATGGAACTGCAATCTTCTGATTCACAGGCCCGTGCTCAACAAACATCATAATAATTTAAATAGACTCAGAAGAAGCAGTTGACAAAAGTTGATATTCATTCCTGATGAACATTCTTTATAAACTGGAATAGAAGGAAACTTCCTCAATGCTATTAAGATTATGACCTATTTTCTTCAAATCTATTCAACTATCCCCAATTAGAGAGCAGCAGATATTCTCATTACTTGTTTTATTGCTAGCTGGACTCCAGTTATTTGAGAAGTTGAAATAAAACAATATTAAAATAAAAATATTTAAGAAATAAATATTAAAGCAGATTAAATGGGTACAGTGATACAGAAACTAAAACCCATTTTCATTCCAGTCATATGAAGATTTGTTTTTATTTCCCTCCCTTTATTCCTCTCTGCCCTGCACACCTCTCTCATCTGCCTCCACCCCCCCGTTTAGTTCATGTCCATGGGTGGTGCATGTAAATTCTTTGGCTTCTACATTTCCTATACTATTCTTAACCTCTCCCTGTCTATTTTGTACCTACCTCTTATGCTTCTTATTCCCTGTACATATTTCCCCTTTTTTCCCCTCCCACTGCCCCACTGATGACCCTCCAGGTGATCTCCATTTCTGTGATCCTGTTCCTGTTCTAGTTGTTTGCTTAATTTGTTGTTTTAGGTGTGGTTGTTAATAACTGTGAGTCTGTTGTCATTTTACTGTTCATATTTTTAATCTTTTTTTCTTAGGTAAGTCCCTTTAACATTATTCATATAATAAGGGCTTAGAGATGATGAACTCCTTGAACTTGATCTTATCCAGGAAGCACTTTATCTGCCCTTCCAGTCTAAATAATACCTTGCTGGATAGAGTAATCTTGGATGTAGGTCCTTGCCTTTCATGACTTTCAATACTTTCCAGCCCCTTCTTGCCTGTAAGGCTTCTTTTGAGAAATCAGCTCATAGTCCTATGGGCACTCCTTTGTAGGTAACTTCCTCCTTTCCTCTGGTTTTTTAGGATTCTCTCCTTATCTTTAATATTGGGTAATGCAATTATGATGTGCCTGGGTATGTGCTTCCTTGGATCCAACTTCTTTGGGACTCTGAGCTTCCTGGACTTCCTGGAAGTCTATTTCCTTTTCCAGATTAGGGAAGTTCTCCTTCATTATTTTTTTCAAATAAGTATTCAATTTCTTGCTGTTGTTCTCCTTCTGGCACCCCTATGATTCAGATGTTGAAACGTTTAAAGTTGTCCCGGAGGTTCCTAAGCCTCTCCTTTTTTTGAATTATTTTTCTTTATTCTGTACTTGTTGACTGTTTATATCCTCCTTCTGGTCCAACCTATTGATTTGAGTCCCAATTTCCTTCCTGTCACTGTTGGTTCTCCATACATTTCCCTTTGTTTAACTTTTCATAGCCTTCACTTTTTCCTCTATTTGATGACCATACCTACTGAATTCTGTGAGGATCCTGATTATCAGTATTTTGAACTGTGCATCTGATAGGTTGACTATCTTTTTATTGCTTGGTTGTACTTTTTCTAGAGCTTTTATCTATTCTTTCATTTGGGCCATTTTTTGGTCTCAGCATCCCTGTTAAGGGGCGAAGCCTTATGTATTCACCAGGGCAGGGTAACCCACATTGCTGCATTGTAGCACTGTATGTGCAGGGAGGAGTCCAAGAGGGAACTATGCCACTTGTTCAGCTCTTTGCCAGCTTTCAGTCACTTCTGCCACTACCCACAAACAAATTAGGCCCTTCTGGTGTTGATTTCTTGGTGGGTGGATTTGTGTGAGCTCTAGGACTCTGTGGGTCTCTCCAATGAACTTTCCTGTGAGGCTGAAAGTTTCTCCTGCAGCCTCCACCCTCAGAGGTTTTTCCAGTCAGAGGTTTTGAGGCTTTATTGCCCCATGCTGAAACCCTGTGTCGTGCAGTCAGTCTCACTCTCCAGTTGTTCCTCCTGGTTTATCTGCATGCAAATGTGGGACTGCCCACTCCACCAGCTACGCCTTGCCTAGTCCACCAGCCACTGTCTCACCTACCCTGGTCCTCCAGCTGCTGCCTTGCGGTGAGTTCTCTCCCCCTGGCTGCCCATCCCTGCCCCTTCTACTCATCAGGATGAAAATTTCTTCAACTCCTTGGTTATTGGACTTCCATACAGTTTGATTTTCTGTCAGTTCTGGTTGGTTTTTGTTTTTAAATTTGTTGTTGCCCTTCTTTTGGTTGTGTGAGGGTGCATAGTGTGTCCATCTATGCCTCTATCTTGGCCGGAAGTGTAAATATTTGTTTTTAATGATGAGTAAGATACTAAGTTCATTCAGTAATCAGCACATTTCACCTCCTAAAATTGGGGGTTCCTTAAAAGGGATCTTCACACTTGATGGGGGAAAGCCAAAGTGTGATAGAAAGGGGAATGATCTCAAAGTTCTCACCTTTACCTCACACTATAGGCTTGCACATTCAGGACCTATGCATCTCTCAGCAAGGAGGGCATGCCTGTTAGGCCAGAGCCAGGGCTGAATTGTTTGCTTGCTCCTGACTTTTTGTACTGCACTTCTGTTGTCCCTCATGAATGCATTTAGTCTTTATTTAATTGATGTTTAATCGATTGACCTTCTCCCCCCCCCCCAACAAATTGCATTCTCTTCATGTTGTTGGCTTGTGGAAAGGATATATTACAGAATAAATTTACCTTTTCGAAATTCTCTGTGTGATGTTAGCCTGTAACACTTTGAGAAGGCTGATTTCTTGTGAGCCAACTATCATGTGAATTAATACTCAGAAGGAGGAAAGCACCACTTCTGAGTTGCTGACACAGTGGGGCCCTTTAATGAATGTGATCCTATGAGCACACTATTCCATCTAATCATAAAAAATCTAAGATGATGTGTATCCTGAAACATAGACAATCATTTTGATGCTATTTGGAATCTAGTAGACAGACAACAGTCCAGCTTTGGAAGGAAATCATGTGTTAATAGTTTCATGGTGTAGTTTATGCATCTACCTAATGTTCTTAACCTTTCATCGGGGACTAAACTTACTCATGTCAGTGGCTGCAACATTGTCTGAAATTCCCACCATTAGTTAATCTTTGGATTAAAAGTTTGAAAGTCTTTTTTTACACATAGGAAAAAGGTAACACATAACATATATCTTTTTTATTTGCTATAACATTTTTTATTAGACCAGTTTATCACATTAGTCCACACGTCCAGGCGGGGAAAGAGGCATTAGGATGGATACAGAGAATATTAATAAGGGGAGAAAACACCTCAGTTTTGCCAGATAGGGACTTCTGGGTTATCAGGATCCACACTGAAGCCTCTTAGCTCCTAGAAGTATGAGGGAAATATGAAAGACATTTGCATGGGGTCACAAAATCAACCAACAGGAGAGAAATTCTGAAAACCAAAGCACTTGAGTCTACGGGAGAGTGGTGAAGGTAAACCTTATAATCATTGGATCCTCTTGAGGCCTCCATAATAGAGGCTCACCCTACACTCCATTTGCACTCAAGACCAGTCTTAGCTTAATTTCAGTTTATCACTAGCTAGATCACTTCTGTGCACAAGGTCTAGTTCAGGAATTGGTACTTTAGTCAAAGGAGGCTTGCCTTGTCCTTCTGGAGGTCATTGACTAGTGAGAAAAATCCCTCATTTCCAGATTCTGCCACTTTACTGGGTACTCAAAACTGAGGAAAATTACTTAACTTCTCTGAGCTTCTGTTTTCTCATCTGGAAAATGATGATGATGATAGTGCTTCCTTCATAAGACTACTGAGTGCATTCACTGGGATAAAACAGATGAAAGATGAGCTGAGATCTGTAAATGGTATCTGTTTTTCCTTGGGATAATGGCAATGATGAAGCACTTAGTAAAATACCTGATGCATGATAAGTAGTCAATAATTAATGTCTGTTATAAGTAATTATTACTTACAGGATTGTGGTTTTTTAAGTCCTAAGAGAACTACCTTGCCATAATGAATACAAGCATTAGTTATACCAAAGCTTTTCCCACTGCTCTATCTTCATTTCATTTTCAGCCATTCTGTGTCTGACAGCAATTGTCATAATTTAGTGTGTGTCATAATCATCTTAGGAACTTGTAAAAAATATATCTCTTAGCACTCTCTTCAAAGATTCTGCCTCAATCCTCATAGAAATGATTTCCAAGTATCTGAATTTTTAACAAATGTGTTAGGTAACACTAATGCAGGTAGTTCTTTTACCCCATTTTGAGATTATCTGGCCTATACACTCTCCGGATGCTTTTGGGGGATACAGTGGTTTTCTGAAGTGTTTTACCATGTCTATTCTAGCTCTTCCCAAAATAAGTGCTATGCCCAAGAGAAGAAAAACCAGGGGTAGATTCCCATAATGTCTTCCAGGATGGGGAGAAAGAGTGAATAGATACCATGGGAGGAAAATATTAGTGGAGGGCAGGAACAGACACTTTCCAATTAGGTCCATGTGGCTGCCCCTGGCAAAGTGGGAACTCAGGGGGCAACAGTGATTCTCATACTCACTGAGTTGTGGAAGAGGCCAGGGCACAGCTGGAGATGGTTATTCCATGGCAAGAGCCTTGGTGCTGCTTAATGAACAAAAATGTGGTAACATAAAACCTTGCTAATTCAGTCTAATTGGGGATCTGAATAGTTTTTTAATTAAACCTCTTTAATTAAAAAGTGACAGAATATTTGAAAGGCAGTTTTATTACAGTGAAGGAGCTACAGCAACTCAAACCAAGCTAACAAAGTATTGCCAAGTACAGGACCTCTGGGAGCTAATGTAATGAATAGAGAATTATTTGTCATCAACAATTTGTATGTAAATGGATTTGTATGTAAATGAATGCTTCAAAGGTGCTTAAAAACAGTTTGTTATTTTAAGGGGTACAAATATGCTCCTAGTAATCATGTTTACATGCTTTTACTTACAACCAATACCCATTCCTCCATTAGACAATCAAGTTTTACTTCTGTTAGAATTTCTTCAAGTTTATTTGCAAAGCTCTTGAAATCACAGTTTCCATTTGGAGAATAAAAATGTCATAAATTTCTGTGAGTAAAACGAAAGTCTGAAGTGGAAAGGTGTTTAGAAATCATTATGTACAAAATCCTGATTTTACAGATGGAGAAACCGAGGCTCATAGCAAGGATATGTCTTGCCCAAGGGCTACAAGGGTTGAGGTAGAGCCAGGACTAGATCCCAGATCTCCCACATTCCACAGCTGCTTGCTTTCGTCTCCATGGACCATGCTGCTACCTAATGAATGCCATTTACTAAAAGTAAAAGTATCCTGTTCAGTAATGCATGTTTTCATTATGATTCTTTTGTTAAGCAATTGCCTTTGTTTACTGTGCAGATGTGAATTAAAGAGATTCTATATGAAGATGATAAGAACCACAAGGGGCCAAGAAGCAGAGTTCCTATTTGGTATTCAAATTTATAACATAGTATTTGTTAATAGGAAAAAATTGTTACATGAAAGTACAGGCAAAACGTACAGACAAGCAGAAATTGAGCAGATAAGTAAATGGCAAGAGATCCAATTGGAGCTCTAGAATTTTCAGCAAAATTGTTTCAGAAAGGTATATCTTCATCAACTACTCCCTCTCTTACCATGTGCTCTATCGGCGCCTTATTACTTCTTTTTTTTATTTAATTCTTGTTCAAGTACAGTTTTCTGTCTTATATTCCCAACCCTGCCCGCCCCCCGCCCCATGCTCCCCGCCTCCCTCCCCTTTCCACCCCCCACCCTTAGTTATTGTCCATGTGTCCTTTATACTTGTTCATGTGAGTCCATTCCCTTTTCCCCTATGATTCTCTCCCCTCTCCCCTCTGGACCCTGTCAGCCTGTTCCATATTTGAGTGTCATTGGTCATATTTTGCTTGCTTGTTTGGTTTGTTTAGAATCCTGTTAACGGTGAGATCATATGATATTTGTCTTTCACTGCCTGGCTTATTTCGCTCCGCATAATGCTTTCCAGTTCCATCCATGATGTTGCAAAG
Source organism: Sturnira hondurensis (assembly GCF_014824575.4). Classification (NCBI taxonomy): domain Eukaryota; kingdom Metazoa; phylum Chordata; class Mammalia; order Chiroptera; family Phyllostomidae; genus Sturnira; species Sturnira hondurensis. The sequence goes on along the minus strand of NW_028074020.1, from coordinate 9,591 downwards.
GGTAGTAGATCCTTCTTCCTTTCTGCGGCATAGAATTCCATTGTGTAAATGTACCATAGTTTTGTGATCCAGTCATTAACCGATGGGCATCTAGGTTGCTTCCAACTCTTGGCTATTGTAAATTGTGCTGCTATGAACATTGGGGTGCATAGGTTCTTTGGGATTGGTGTTTTAGGGTTCTTAGGATACAATCCCAGCAGTGGAATTGCTGGGTCAAAAGGCAAGTCCAATTTTAGTTTTCTGAGAAAATTCCATACTGTTTTCCATAATGGTTGTACCAGTCTGCAATCCCACCAACAGTGGACCAGAGTCCCCTTTTCCCCACACCCTCTCCAACATTTGTTGTTTATTGCTTTGTTTATGATAGCCATTCTCACCGGTGTAAAGTGGTATCTCATTGTAGTTTTAATTTGCATCTCTCTGATAGCTAGTGATATTGAGCATCTTTTCATGTGTCTCTGGATCCTCTGTATGTCCTCCTTGCAGAAGTGTCTGTTCAAGTCCTTTCCCCATTTTTTAATTGGGTTAGTTGTCTTCTTAGAGTGAAGTCGTGTGAGTTCTTTGTATATTTTGGAGATTAAACCTTTGTCTGAGGTATCATTGGCAAATATGTTTTCCCATACAGTTGGTTGTCTTTTTATTTTAATGCTGTTTTCTTTAGCTGCGCAGAAGCTTTTTATTTTGATGAGATCCCATTTGTTTATTCTTTCCTTTATAGTCCTTGCTCTAGGGGACATATCAGTAAAAATGTTGCTGCGTGAAATATCTGAGATTTTCCTGCCAATGTTCTCCTCTAGGACTTTAATGGTGTCATGGCTTATATTTAAGTCTTTTATCCACCTTGAATTTATTTTGGTGTATGATGTAAGTTGGTGCTCGAGTTTCATTTTTTTGCATGTAGCTGTCCAGTTCTCCCAACACCATTTGTTGAAGAGGCTATCTTTACCCCATTTTATGATACTGCCCCCTTTGTCGAATATTAATTGACTGTAGAGATTTGGGTTTATTTCTGGGCTCTCTATTCTGTTCCATTGGTCTATGTGCCTGTTTTTATGCCAGTACCAGGCTGTTTTGATTACAGTGGCCTTGTAATACAGTTTGATATCAGGTATTGTGATCCCTCCTACTTTGTTCTTCTTTCTTAACATTGCAGCTGCTATTCGGGGTCTTTTATGGTTCCATATAAATTTTTGAAGTGTTTGTTCTATGTCTGTGAAATATGCCATTGGTACTTTAATAGGCATTGCATTGAATCTGTAAATTGCTTTGGGTAGTATGGACATTTTGATGATGTTAATTCTTCCAATCCATGAACACGGTATATGTTTCCATTTATTTGTGTCTTCCTTGATTTCTTTCTTCAGTGTTGTGTAGTTTTGTGCATACAGGTCTTTTACCTCCTTGGTTAGGTTTATTCCCAGATATTTTATTTTTGTTTTTGCTATATCGAATGGGATTTTTTTCTTGATTTCTGCTTCTGCTGCTTCATTGTTGGTATACAAAAATGCCTTTGATTTCTGGGTATTGACTTTGTATCCCACTGTTTTGTGAAATTCATCTGTTAGTTCAAGCAGTTTTTTGGTAGAGGCTATAGGATTTTCCAGATGGTTTCACAGGAGAATTCTACAAAGCTTTTAAGGAAGAGCTAACCCTTATTCTTCACAGACTATTCCAAAAAATCCAAATGTAAGGAAAACTCCCCAACTCTTTTTATGAAGCCAGCATCATCCTAATTCCAAAGCCAGATAGAGACACAACAAAGAAAGAATACTACAGGCCATAATCGCTGATGAACATAGATGCTAAAATCCTCAATAAAATATTGGCAAATTGCATCCAACAATACATCAAAAAGATCATACACCATGACCAAGTGGGATTCATCCCAGGGATGCAAGGATGCTTCAGTATTCGTAAATCAGTAAATTAAATACATCACACAAACAAAAGCAAAGACAAAAAACACATGGTCATATCAATATATGTGTAAAAAGCTTTTGATAAGGTACAACACCCATTTATGATAAAGGTACTCAGAAAAATGGGAATGCAGGTAGCATTCCTCAATATAATAAAGGCCATATATGAAAGACCTACAGCCAACATCATACTGAATGGGCCACTAAGATCAGGAACAGGACAAGGTTGCCCACTTTCACCACTTCTATTCAATATAGTATTGTAAGTTTTAGCCTCTGCGATCAGACAAGAAAAGGAAATAAAAGGCATCCAAATTGGAAAGGAGGGAAAAAACTGGCATTGTTTGCAGATGACATGCTAGTGTACATGGAAAATCCTATTGCACCTTATCACTTCTGAGAAAATTAAGAAACATTTTCTAAAAGTAAAGGTTAAAGGAGATAAATTGATTCCAAAGAGTTCTGGCCATACCACTTTTACCTCAGAAGGGGAATGTGCCAAGGGGGAAAGTGTATATTTGTGTGGTTTATTTAAAATGTATTATTTTATTTATTTATTTTTATTGTTGTTCAAGTACAGTTGTCTCCATTTTCCCCCCACTGCTCTTCCCAGCCCCACCTACCCCCACCTTACACCCTCAATCTTACCTATCCCCCACGGTTTTGTCCATGAGTCCTTTATACATGTCCCTTGATGACCTTCCTCTTCTTTCTCCCATTATCCCCTCCCTCTTCCCTCTGGTCATTGTCAGTTTGTTTTTTATTTCTATGTTTCTAGTTCTATTTTGCTCACTTGTTTGTTTTGTTGATTAGGTTCCACTTATATGTGAGATCATATGGTATTTGTCTTTTACTACCTGGCTTACTTCACTTAGCATAATGCTCTCCAGTTCCATCCATGCTGTCGCAAAAGGTAGGAAATCCTAGAAAATCCTAATAAGTGCCTGATTTTCCACACAGACCAACTCTCTGACCAGTCCTGATTCTGGGTCACGACCAGTCATGACACTTCTCTTGTCCCAGCTCCAGATGTGACCTGGGTCCCCAGTTCCTTTGTTACTGTCCCAGCTGGGGTATGCCTACAGCTGTGTCTCTTACTGTCTTTTTTATCCCTGCAGCGACTTGAAGCATCCTGGTCTTTTCTAGCATGGGTCTGGGACTTCCCCTCTCTGGGAGGGGAGGGAGCTAGTTGGTTGCTGTCACTGACCTGGCTCTCCTCCAATGCTCCTGTGGCAGTGTGGTCTCAGGCACAAGGCCTAGGGAACTTCCCATGGGCTACATCTCCTTACCACCTGTTTTTAGGCACCCTCTGTACTCTTTGGCTTCCACACTTCATATCAGCTGGGATTCTGTTGGCTGTTCACTGTTCTTTGAAAGATCAGTTAGGTGTCCCAATTGGATGCATGCGAAAGTGAGCTCAGCTACTACCTACATCACCAACATTTTCCCCTTTGACAATGGGGAAAGTATTTTAATTTCCACTAACCACTTTGTTGCTATAAATCAAAGCTAGGTGGCAAAGTAATTTATCAACCAATTCTGAATACTTTTGAGATTGAAAGGGGATGCTATTAATACTTACACTGAGAAAGAAGACAGACATTGGGACTATCCCATGGAAATATAGTTATCTTTGAAAAAAGATGGAACACAGTGTTAAAGCAAAGCAGAATACAGCACCACCTGACTCAGATGTCCACAATGAGGTGGAGAATACGTTGATTCCATACACAATATTATCATTTTACATTGACTACTATCGTCAAGTCCAATCCTTTCTAATCTTAAAAATGCTCTCCACTCACGTGCAGTAATTATTAAGGTCATGGATTTCCATGTCAAACTTGAATTTGGGTGACAGCTCTGTCATTTATTAGCTGTGACCTTGTGCTTAACTTACTTAATATTTCTAAATTTTAATCTGTTATTTATAAAATGTGGATAATAGTAATAGCTATTAGTCTATAGAAGGTGCATACAACATAGTAAGTGCTAAGGAAATGTAATATCTATTCCTGTTATTATCACTATTCTACCAATGTTAAAAATAAGTAATTCATTATATGAAGAAGGGTAATATTTGAGAATTAAGTTACTTAAACTAATATGATCAGACTTCCTTTTTATTAGATGCTGTGAAGATATATTAAATCAGAAATAGTCAGCATTGTTACTCAGTAACAATAGTGTTTACATACAAAAAAGGTAAAAAATAATTACATTAAAATAATAGCAAGAGTGAAATAAGTATCATTAAATAATAATAAGAGTGAAACCCACATCTATTAAGGTTTGATTTATGTCCTTAGGTATAAAAATTCATAGGACAACATTACCTTAAATTTTAATACTAGGGTAAAAATATATTACTATTGATAAATAGCATTCTGTCTGACAAATTAGCTCTGGCTAATTGGAAATTTGAGACAAAAGTGTGTATGTTGGACTGTAGCAAATGATTTTTAATTTCCTTTTTATTTTGCTTATATTTTGGCTTTTGTTGTTTTATAATTATAATAGCCATGTTGTAGCTACACTTTTTATTTTAAGGAATCTAAATTGATACTTTCCAAATAAGAAGGATATAAATATTAATATTCTTAACTTAATGAAATAAATATTGAGATGTAATTTGAATTGAGCTTTTTACTTCAATGTATCCTATTAATTTGCCAGTATATAGATTTAAATAATTTTGGTTTATGTTAGTCTGCTATAATTTTAAAACTTCTCATAATCTCTGTGACTACCACCATCCTTTCCAGGATGACTGTAGTAGCTTTCTAACTGGTATTGTTGCTTCTATCCTGTTCCCAAAGAGTTTCTTCTTCCCAGAGGATCCAATCTATTCTTTTAAAATTGTGAATAAGGTCTTTTCCTTCTTTGCTTAAAACTGTACTTTAAGTCCATTGCATTTATAATAAAATATAAACAGTATATTATGGTCTTACATGATCTTATTTTTACCTACCTTTCCACTCTCATTTCATCCTACCTTCTCCCTCACTCACAATACTCTTAGTACATAGGATTCTTATTTTTTCCTCAAAAACATCAATCTTTTTCTTGCCTTATGCTATTTGTACTTCCTGTTCCCTCTATCTGCACTGCTGTTCATCAAGATCTTGGCTTGGTTGGCTCTTTCATTGTTCAAATACCATGTCTTTGTAGTAGCCTCCCCTGACCATCTAGAGTAGCTCTCAACTCTGTATGCAATTAACTTGATTTATTTTCTTCTTGCCATTTGTCATGATCTAAAATTTATTTAATCTGTTGTTTATGTACGCATTATCTATCTTGCCATTTTAAAATGAAAGTTTCTTGTGAGCAGGTACCTTGTCTATCTTGTTTTCTGCTATATCTAATTTTCTGCTGTAAAGTAGTGCTTATCACATGGTGGAAACCCAATTAAATACTGTTCAATGAATGATTATAGATAAGCAACAAACTTTTAAATAGAAGGAACACAAACTCATTGCTTTATATTAGGTCAGGTAGAACTTACCATTTAGTGTCCAAACCAAAAAGAGATATTTTATTATGCTAAATTGTAGGGTCTATAACATTAACAATGACTTAATAGAAGACTTAAGCCAAAGATCTGATATCTAAAGGCTTTAATTTAAACTCGATCTAGAAACATTTATTTAATTTCATTTTTTAGTTCTCTGAAATTTGTCTAATATCCTGATGTTTATATTTTTTAAAAATAATCTGTCCAGGAAAATACAGTATGAAATATATTTTAAATAAGTAGAGTAAATTAGAGTATAATTATGTCCTAATGCTTCATAAGCTACTAAACAGCACCTGAATCAGAATTAGGGATCCCTGTTCTGGTCTGTTCATATAAAACCAAAATCTTTTGGCATAAAATACTAATTTAAGTGGTATTCTTTGCTGTTGACACTAGTTTGGTGTACTGCATCCTGTCTGGAATTCTGCAGGATTTTCTTCAGCCTGTTGAGTTCTTTGGCAGAGGAAAAAGTTTAAGTTGGATCAGTTCATCCTATTAAATATTACCAAAGATGTATTCAAATGGCGACTTAGACTTGGCATTTGTTTCACATAGCCAAAAGGGTTGGCTATTTTAGACAGCAAATGGAAAACTACGTACATCTGTCCAGACAAGACTTCCTAGTAGATGTCAGAAGAGAAATATATGGCTGCTAGTTCTACCGATATTTTTTCCTTTTACAAAACAAGAACCTCCTGGACCAACCTTTCCTACATTATTTTAGAACATGTGAGGACTAAGTCTTGTTGACATAACTGATTATGCCAAGAATTTGTGCTTGGAATGGCTTAGACTCTAAGCCTTAGAGCATCTGAAGGACTGATTCAATCCCACAGGTTAATAGAAGAACTAAGCCTCTATTTATTTTCTTCCTTCCTTCCTTCCTTCCTTCCTTCCTTCCTTCCTTCCTTCCTTCCTTTCTTTTTCTTTCTTTCTTTCTTTCTTTCTTTCTTTCTTTCTTTCTTTCTTTCTTTCTTTCTTTCTTTCTTTCTTTCTTTCTTTCTTATATATTGACTCTATATAGGAAAAAAAAGCTCGCATCTCTTCTTTCTCTCGCTTTTTCTCTTTCCCCCTTTTCAACCTCCTATATTTTAACCTGATATCTTCTGCTCCTATTCCTCTGTTTTTTAAAAAAATCCTTTCACCTTAATTTTGTTAAGAACAAGGTTTTCTCCTTGATATTCACTGAAACGTCTCCATAGGGCAGTGATGGTCTGGATATAGTCATTCGTTTTTAGCTCTTGCTGTGTACCCAGTAATATGGAGCAACATGTCATTATTTTTCAATTGTTCTTCTCACAATCTGACAGTATTCCAAGATATCATTTCAGAAACAACTTGAGAGTGAGTTGTAGGGACTCAGTGGAAGGAGGGAAATGGGACAAAGTGGATGGAGTCTAAGTCACCTACCAACTCTGTTGAATTAGGGCAGGACTGTTTTTTGCATTGGTCTTCCATGTCAGATATTTTCTGAGGGTAAAAAAGGGCTCCATTACTAAGGAAATAGGTGAAAATTACTAATATTGTAGAAAGAGCAGGAGCCAGACAAACCTTAGATCAAATTTAATTTGAACACTCTGTAGCCAAGAGTCTACAGTTGGAGATAATAATATTTATTGCAGAATAATTCTCATGCATTAAATGAAATAATATATAAATAAAAATACATATAACAGCATCTGGCACACATAGAAACTTCATGTTTTAGTTATTAAAGTGCTATGTTGGAGAGAGGAAAAAAGTAAATGACTGTTCTCATTCACAGTACACTTATATTCTAGCTAGGATGAAGAGATCAAAATTAGTAATATTTTAATAGTTCACTATTGTATAATGGTATCTATAAGGAAATATTAATTCTGAGGAGACTGAGTTACATGAACCAGAATAATTGACAATGACTTAATGAAGGAAGTGTGCCTTAATTTAGGTGAGTGGTTCTCAGTTATCAGTATGCAGCTGATTCAGTCAAGGAGTTTTAAAATACCTAAAACACACTTCAGTTTAACTAAATCAGAATTTATAAAATTTCTAACACATTATTTGCTTGTCCTATCTATGAGTGTGTCTAAAAGTAAAATCAAAGAACATTTGATTGGGACAGGAGCAAAGCTACCTGGAAAAACTGTTATTTTTTAGGGTATCTGGACATTTTCAAATGTAAGCCTATTTAATGACCAAGTAATATGTTATTTGAGAAGTAAACATACAAATGAATAATAGCAATGTGGATGGTGTAAAAAGTAAGATGACATGCTATTTTGATTATATAAACTATCTGCAAGGGGCCAGTGAGGTTTTTCTACATAATTTTGTTCATTAGACCACTATTTTAATTCTGGAATACATTTTTATTGAGTGTAAATTTAGGTACAAATTAGCTTTCTTAATCAATTTCCAGAATATAACTCATTCTTTTCTGAGTTATAGTACAAAGAGAAATGACCACTCAGTTGAATAAATGCATTGTGGTAGAAGGCATTTTGATCTTTAACTTGGAAAAGGAAAATAGCATGATCAGGGGCTTTTTGCCCAGTCTTCATTTTACTTTTGTCCTGTGATTTGTGAAGAATATCTTTGGTAGCGAGGGGAGAAGGAAAATAGTAGTCCTGGGCATTAAACTCAGCAACTATTTCCCACTGGCTAAGAGCAATTACCTTTCTAGGTGAAATGCTGCAGTTGAGAACCTAGAGTTTCCTTTTTTGAGATGGAAGGCACAGGGTTAAGGGATCTGACACATTTTCTCATATTCTGTTCCAGTGTGATAAGCTTGTCATCCAAATATCTGAACATTAGTCCCAGTTTAATTTCACACAATGTGGCTTTAAGCAATTCATGTTACTTCCCTGATTTTTTGCTTCGTTATCTATAAAACCTAAATAATAATACCAGGTTCTTGTGAAGATCAAATATTCAAGTATACACTTTGGGAGATATATATTTTATTTTTATTTATATATAAAATATCTCTATGTTTCATATGAACTTTATATATATTTATAAACTAGAAAGTATAAACAGTTTGGTACATTGTTTTAGTGAATTAAAAGATATTTACATGCATATATGAACAATTTACATATAAGTATATCACAGATAGCATTAAGCTAAATAAAATAGTCATGACGAGTAAGTAAGCCAACAAGTAATCATCCAGTGATGATGAGTTCAGACAATAGATTCAAGGTGGAAGAGAATTTTTTAGCAAAAAGTATCTTAACATTGACCTCCATGTATTAAAAGCATATAGTCACACACAGCTTCAAATGTGTGGAACCAGCATGATTGATGGGCAGCAATCAAATCAACAATTCCATATGAATTTTAAGTGGTTATTTTTTTCTGTTGGACTTTACAGATGTTAGAGAATTGCTCAGGCCTAATTAGTACGTCTTTAGGGTAATTTAATAGCTGATGCTGATAGGTCAGTTTATGAGAAAGAAATACTGTAAAGGATCTCTAATGAAACATATAACATCCCTTATTGGATGTTTCTTATTGGAACATCCCTTATTGCCCACAGCAATGAGTCCTTCAGAGATAACTTAAGGACATGTAACATTTACCTTCAGCCCTATAAGCCAACTACAAAAATGACACTTAGCATACAAAGGAGCTTAAACTAGCCTATGCTTATTTTGTTGCTTAGCATAATGTTGCTAGGAGATATCTTTCCATCTCTCATCAGACAGGAAATAAGTGAAATATATATAAATAATGCTACCATTTGCAACAACATAGATGGATCTTGAGAATATCATGCTAAGTAAAATAAAACAGACAGAAAAAGTCCAGAACCATATGATTTCACTGATATGTGGGATATAAAACTGAAAACAAGAAATGAACAAACAAAAAAAATGAAAACTAAGACACAGAGACAACAGTATGGTGGTTGCTGGAGAGAAGGTGTGTGGGAGGGACATAAAGGGTAAATAGGGTGAAATCTACAGTGACTGAAAATGACTTGATTTTGGATTGTGGGCACACAATTCAATATACACGTCATGTATCATAAAAGTGTATGCTTGAAGCCTATATAATCTTATGTAGTGTATAATCTTGAAGCCTATATAATCTTTAACCAATGTTATCCCAATAAATTTTTTTAATATAATTTTTATTTAATTCTTGTTCAAGTACAGGTTTCTGTCT
>NW_028074019.1:0-2165 GCF_014824575.4 Sturnira hondurensis | reverse complement strand
AGACTTCACTTACAAAGCACACCTTCAAAGGTAAAATTATAAAGAATTTCAAGAAAAAGAAGATGAAAAATATGAACAGTGAAAGGACAGCAAACACAAAGTTATTAACAACCACACCTAAAACAAAAGCAAACCAAGAGGACAGCTAGATCAGGAGGGGAACTGTAGAAATGAAGAACACATGGAGGGTTAGAAACAGGGGGGTGGGAGGAGGAGAAGGGGGGAGAAGGCACAGAAAATAGCATAGATGGTAGGTAGAAAATAGATAGGGGGGAGGGCGAGAATAGTGGGGGAAATATAGAATCCAAAGAACTTGAGACACGTGGTTATAAACTAAGGGGGGGAGAATGGTGGGGTAGGGGGTGTGCGGGTGGAGGGGAATGAAGGGGGGGAATAGAACAACTGTAATGGTATAATCAATAAAATATATTTTAAAAAAAGAATTTCAAGATAGCCCCCCACAATTTCAAGATAGCCACTGCAAATCATCAAATCCCTGTGTGACCTGCCCTGTGCAGGCTTACAGTTGAGAGATGGCTGCAGAAACTTGGGGCAGACATTAAAGAGAAAATTGGAAATACAAAGATGGTGCAGTAGAACAATTTAAGAAAGTTTACTTGGCAAGAGAAGTCAGATAGAGCAGTAGCTGAAGAAGTAGGGTAAAAAATGTTTTAAATTTGTTTTGTTTCTGTTGTTGTTTTAATATAGGAAAGATTTGAATTAATTTTAAAACTTCTATGAAGAAAGCCCTAATGAGGAAGAAGCTGAAGACAGAGTGAAAAGTAATAAAAATGGGAGTCATTCCTAAGCAGGTAGAAAGGGAAGGGACCTAGATCCCAGGTCAGAAATTAGCTTCAGTCAGAGGTCATATTTAGAGGTCAACAATATATAAGTGGAAGTAGAGAGGGTCTTGAGAGCTATGAGACACGGAGAGAGAAGCAGAGCCAACAACATCTACATCTGATGAAGACATTGCAATATGACCAGTTGAAGTACTGGTGATCAAAAAGTATTGGGTTCAGAGAGGAGACGGGAGAGAATCATAGGGGAAAAGGGGAGGGACTCAGATGAATAAGTATAAAGGACACATGGACAATAATTAAGGTGGGGGGCGGAAATGGGAGGGAGGTGGGGAGCACTGGGGGTGGCAGGGCAGGGAATATAAAATGGAAAACTGTACTTGAATAAGAATTAATTTTTTAAAAAAATAAAAAATAAAAAAATTTTATATTCAATGTAACTTTTCTTTCAGTTTTGCTCTTTATTTAAATAGCTAAAGCATTTGTTAATAAATTATTTTTAGATCTTGAGATAAAAAAAAGTATTGGGTTGGCCAAAAAGTTCATATGTTTTTTTTTCCATAAAATAAAAGACACATTTTTCATTTTCACCAATAATCATACTGGTCTGGATATTTTGAGTACATTGGCTACCTCTCGCTATTGACTTCTAGTGGGTAAAGGCCGGGGCTGCTGCTAAACATCTTCCAATGCATCAGACAGCCTCACAAGCAATCCATTATTTGGCCAAAATGTCAATAGTTCCAAGAAACTTCACAAACTACTTTCGACACATTCAATCAGTCACAGCAACTTCTCCATACACTGCATAAATCTTTTTCTGGATTTCAGTTGTATTTTCACCTTTCTTGATATAATAAAGCATAATACACCAAAAGTGTTGTGTATTTTCTTCCATCTTCAACATTAAAATGGCATACAAAAATTTAAAAATTTTAATATATTTAAAATGCATGCTAATATGACAGTGGTCACAATAGAATCTAACAACATTGTTTCAAATGAAGTTAAAGATAACTGAGCACTACTGGAGCCATCATATGGAAAAAACTAAGTGAACATTTTGGCCAACCCAATAATATTAAATAAAAACATCAGTGGAGCCCTGGTTGGTGTAGCTCAGTGGACTGAGCGTGGGCCTGTGAACAATACTATCGAGGTTCGATTCCCATTCAGGGCACATGCCTGGGTTGCAGGCCAGATCCCAGCAGGGGACTCATGAGAGACAACCATACATTGATATTTCTCTCCTTCTCTCCTTCCCTTCCCCTTTAAAGATAAATAAATAAAATCTTAAAAAAAAAAAAAACATCAGTGGAGGTGACCCTTGACCTGAGTGTCCAACATACTGGCTTGGGTCAAAGT
>NW_028074018.1:0-1201 GCF_014824575.4 Sturnira hondurensis | reverse complement strand
AACACCCAACAGGGACCCAGCATATGGGACGGCAGGACCCCAGAGAGTATAGTGGACACTGAATTACCAGAGGTTGAGGAGACGAGACGGACCTCAGATCAGCAAGGTACGAGGGAACAGCACAGAGGCTGTGGGCCCTTCGCCAGCTGCGCCAGGGCCCTGGCAGGGCCGCCCTGATCTCTGAGAGCCGAGAGAGGGCAACAACGACAACCCTATGAGAGAACTAGTCACTGGCATCCTCTCTAACCAGCAGGGTGCAAATTGGAAAACACCAGGAGAGATTGGTTTGCCTGTAGTGGCAGAGAGAGGAGTGGGCACTGGGAAGCAAACTGGAGAACTCTGATAACCCGTGGAGTCAGGCTGTGTTTGCCAGTTTTGGGAACTGAGGGGCCCCAGCATTCCCAGTAGCCTGAGCCGGCACTCCCACAGTCTCGGGGGAGCTTCGGGATACGGTCAGTGCCCCTGGAAGTGCACCAGTCACCAGCTCCCTCCCTACCCAGCCGGGTGCAGGCTGAGAAGCACAGGAAGGCAGGCTGTAGTTGCTGGCTTGGAGGTCTGGGTGGCGCTCATTCCCGGAGGTGCGCATTCCCAATACCAGGGGACTCCAGCCGGGGATTCCAGCGGGCGCTCACACAGCATCAGGGCACTGCAGGCGACTTACAGGGCCCCTGGGGAGGTGCCAATCCACAGATCCATCCCTACCCAGCTGGGCTCAGACTGAGAAGCACGGGGAGTCAGGCTGTGGTTGCCACCTTGGAAGAATTGTGAGTTGCCCAGTGTGTGCAGCCACAGCACTGGGAAAGGTCCAAGCCCAAGCCTGCGAGACCAGGAAAGCCTGGCTGGGAGTGCGTGCCCTCATGCCAGGACAGAGTTCGGAAGCCTGGGGAACAAACCTGCTCTCAGCGGGGCACAGGAGAGCGGCGCCATTCTGGATCTTGGGAGGGCACTGGCGAGACCAGCTAAGTTCAACGAGAGGAGAGAAAGGCCACACTAATAGCCCCTCAGGCTGCTGCAGCTAGGGAGACCAGAAGAAAAGGTTTGACCAGCTGGAAGCCATAAAGAGGAGTTGGTGGAAGTGGAGAACACCAAAATACCTACAGGAGACTGCACCACTGAATCTCACAGGCATCTTGCCACAGAAGTTCACAACATAAACCCAGGAACCCAGAACAGACCACTTTAAGAAGCTGAAGCCAACATG
>NW_028074017.1:0-1118 GCF_014824575.4 Sturnira hondurensis | reverse complement strand
TGCAAGAATTTCCCAACTTGGGATGGTCAGAGGTAAATGAAAGATGCCATTATAACTGAACAAAAATTCACAAAACAAAACACATCAATAAAGAAAAATTGGTATGCATGATTTTAAAAATGTATTTAAAATCTTAGAAATTAAAAATAGTCATTGAAGTTTTTAAAGACTCTAGACTGGAAAGAGATCATTAATACAATGAAAAATAAGGCTCATCAAGCAGGATGAGAAGCATCCTTGCAAGTGAGTAACTGGCCTGGGAGTCAGAAACCAAGCAGGGTGAGGCTACATAGAGCAGCTTATACGTAGGTATATAACACATCTATAGCCCGTATGTATGCATGTAATGTACATATGTGTGCATACATATATTTCCTAGCTCTGTCCACCAAGAGACCTTTAGGGCAAGAGAATAGCTAGTGCCAGATCTTAGCTTCTTTTTTTTAAGATTTTGTACATTTTTTTATTTACTTATTTTTAGAAAGAGGGGAAGGAAGGGAGAAAGAGATGGGGGCAGAAACATGGACGTGCAAGAGAAACGTAGATCGGTTCCCCTGGCACACCCCCAACTGTGGACCTGGCCTGCAACCTAGGTATGTTCCCTGACAGGGTATCGAACCAGTGACTTTTCCATTTGCAGTAAGATGCCCAAATCACTGAGCCATGTAGGTCAGGACCAAACCTTGGTTTGGAAGTACTATTCTGCACTGCAAGATCAGGGGCTTTTAAAAAAGTAGATTATTCCAAGTCTGGGGTAGGGAAAGTGGAAAACGAGCCTAGAACATCTTGTCATATCAGAAGGCAAGGAAATGGCCCTGGCTGGTGTAGCTCAGTGGATTGAGCCCAGGCCTGCAAACCACATGATCACGGTTCGATTCCCAGTCAGGGCACATGCCTGGGTTGCAGGCCAGTTCCCAGCAGGGGACACACAAGAGGCAACCATACATTGATATTCCTCTCCTTTTCTCCTTCCCTTCCTCTCTAAAGATAAATAAATAAAATTTAAAAAGAGTGCAAAAGATTTAAACATTAAAAAAATTATATAAGAAATTTATTATTTAAAAAAAGGCAAGGAAATGCTTCAAGAGTGATAAGGACATGTCAAAGGATAAGAAGCT
>NW_028074016.1:0-1175 GCF_014824575.4 Sturnira hondurensis | reverse complement strand
GAACTCCTGTGGTAGGATACCTGTGGAATTCAGTGGTGCAGTCTCCTGTAGTTATCTTGGTCTTCTCTGCTCTCACTACTCCTCCGGTTGATGTCCAGCGAGTCAACCCATTTGGTCTCACTAACTGCAGCAGCCTGAGGGGCTGTTATTGTGGCTCTTCTCCCGCCTTGGTACACTCAACTGGTCTTCCCAGAACCCCCCAAGATCCAGACTGGCGCCTCTCAGCCTCACCCTACTGAGAGCAGATTTTCTCCCAGGCTTCCCAGCGCTGGTCTGACATGAGGGTGCACGCTCCCACCCTGGCTTTCTTGTTCTCGTAGGCTTGGGTGTGGACCTTTCCCTGTGTTGTGGCTGAATACACAGGGCAACTCACAATTCTCTCAAACCAACAGCAACAGCCCGACTCCCTGTGTTTCCCTGTCTGCGCCGACTGAGTAGGGGTGAAGTTGGTGACTGGTTCTCTTTCAGGGGCCCAGACAGCAGCTAGAGACTCCTAGAATTTGTTCGCCAGCCACTGCAGGTCCTGTGCCACAGGGATCCCCCGGGCGACTCTCAATTCCCCAAGCCAAGGGTCGGCGCAGACCCCGCCCCACCGGAAAAACACGGGCGACTGGCAGTTCACCCAGTATACGGCCTGCTCGGGGCCCCTCGGGACCGGCAAGGCACGCGAGACCCGAGGCCGATGAAACCGGGGGCCGAGAAGGCGCGCGTGGCTGAAGGAGCCCGCTCCAGGGATGACGTGGGTCGCCCGGGTGCCGGGTACTTGCGCGCTACCCGAGGTCCAGAAAACCGGGGGCCGGGAGGCTCGCGAGGCTGTAGGAGCCTGAGCTGGTGATGGCGCGGGTCGCCCGGGTGCCGGGGAGGTGCGCGCTACCCAAGGTCCAGGAAACCGGGGACCCGGGGGGCGCGGGCCTGCGGCTGAAGGAGCCCGAGCCAGCGATGGCGCGAGCCACTCGGGGACGGGGAGGCCTGAGCGACTTGCAGCTGGTCAAGCTGAAGATCAATGTTTGACTCACAGTGTCTCCTAGTCTGCACCAGCTGAGCAAGGATGCAGCCGTTCTGGGTAGCCTTGCCACCAGCGAGCAGGGATGGAGCTGATCTGTGCCGGATGAGTAGGGATGGGGCTCGAAACTGACCCACTTCTGGAGGCCCTGACAGCAGTCCGAGATTCCCCG
>NW_028074015.1:0-510 GCF_014824575.4 Sturnira hondurensis | reverse complement strand
AAAATAACTATTTTTCTCCAAAATAATATTTTTAATTGTGAAAATCATGGCTCTGTTTTATATTTTTGCCAACTTCTATGATGTCCAGCTTTGTGGAAGATAGCTGGATTCTCTTATCTGATTCTGTATATAATCTGTCAGAATAGTGTATTTTTTTTAAAGATTTTATTTATTTATCTTAGAGGGGAAGGGAAGGAGAGAGAGAGAAATATCAGTGTGTATGGTTGCCTCTTATATGTCCCCTGCCGGGAACCGGGAACTGGGAACTGGCCTGCAACCCAGGCATGTGCCCCGACTGGGAATCGAACCGCGATTGTGTGGTTCGCAGGCCCGCGCTCAATCCACTGAGCTACACCAGCCAGGGCAGAATAGTGTATTTTTTAATGTAGGGTGAAAATCCTACCTCAAACAAGTGGGGTGGGGTTCTGAGTTCCATGGAGTTGACTTTTGAAGGGCATACTTCCCAACAGAGATAAAATTAGAAGTCAGATACCTTAGTGTTTTTCCAAT
>NW_028074014.1:0-961 GCF_014824575.4 Sturnira hondurensis | reverse complement strand
CAGACCAGGGACTCAGAATGTACTTATGTATGTTGACTTTATTATATTCCAGGGAAATACGTCCACATTTTGGGCAGCTCTGACCATTAAATTTCTTCCTCATAATGAACCAAAATTGCTTCCTTTTTTTGTTGAAACCCAGTATTTTAAATCTAATGTTGGGGCCCCAGTGAGTATTAAGCTTCTCTTTTACAAGACAGTCATTAAAATACTTCAGAGCTTCATGCCCACCCACTGTTCTCCTCTAGGCTAGCCTCCTCCAGTCCCTCAAAAATCATCCTTTCTCCTCTCAACATCTTCCATTTGGATCTTTTCCCTTTGAGAGAAATACCCACTTCTCTTTCTAAATGCTATATATTATTAAAATTTAAACATTCTCTTGATTTTTTTGTTCTTACAGCTCGTTGAACCTAAATTAATTCAAATTAAAAAGTACTTGATTGGTTTTCTTACATATTTCTATATCCTTATTTTCCCAAGCAGCTAATTCTGTAACGTTTCACTTCTGATACCTGCCCAGAATTTCTTCCACTGTATTACTCACTTCTTTCTAATTATCTTTTGTATTTCTTAAAGTCACCTTAGATCATATTAAATCATCAGAACCTTTGCACCTTTAAGGACTGCTGCATAACTTTACAACTTTCTCCACAGGCCCTGTTTTCTCTGCCCATCAGAGCTTCCCACTACGCTCCTCTATTCTCTTTGATCTCTCCACTTGCCCTGAAAATGTGAAATTCTGAATTAGATACCGTTAAATACAGCATGACAGACAGAAGTTCATCTTTTCCGAGCAAGCCTCCCCCTTACTTTGTGCTGGCTTGGACAAATTTTACTTTATTGTATTTCTTCTGTTAATTCAAAACTTGCTGGAATGGTTAAGAAAGTTAAGGAGATACACCTTCCCATGCCTCGTACAGATGGAGCATGGAACTGTTGTGTTTCATCGTGAAAACACAGA
>NW_028074013.1:0-841 GCF_014824575.4 Sturnira hondurensis | reverse complement strand
GGAAACACTGTGCCTCCTCACACAACCAAGTTTAAAGACAACAAAGTTTTAGACAAAAACACAACCAAAACACAGAAAATTGAACTGTACGTAAGTCCAACAACAACGAACTGTTCAGCCAGACCAGTAAGAGGGGTGGAGCCAGCGGCTGGCAGAGTAGGGTCACCCAGGAAATATTGGCCAGACCAACCCAGTTGTGCAGGTGGCAGTTGGCAGATCCCAAGTGTGGAGTGGCAACAGGAGAACTCAGTGAGGGCGTAAGACAGCTGGTTGACCGCAGTCACACATTCATGTGCAGACAAACCAAGTGAAGGAGCAAGCAATGAGACAGACTACGCAGGACCCAGCAACTTGCGGTAAGCAGCAGAGGGAATCACCATTGCCCCTCTCTGACCCCACCCCCACATACAGCATCACAACCCAGCCACTGGGTTGCCCCACCCTGGTGAACAACTAAGGCCCTGCCCCTCATATGTAACAGGCACGAACAGACCAAAACATCATGGCTCAAGAACAGCTCAAAGTCCCAGAGCCAATACTTCTAAGTGACCAAGAGATAGCCTACCTATTAGATGCACAGTTCAAAATACTGGTGATCAGGATGCTCACAGAACTGGGTGATTCTGGTTGCAAATTAGATGAAAAAAATGAAGGCTACACTAAATGATATGGAGGAAGATGCACAGGAAACCAATAGTGATGGGAAGGAAACTGGGACTCAAATCAATGGAGTGGACCAGAAGGAAGAAAGAAAACCAAACATAAAAGAATAAAGAAACAAGAATTCAAAAAAAAAATGAGGAGAGGCTTAGGAACCTCCAGGACATCTTTAAACGTTCCA
>NW_028074012.1:0-823 GCF_014824575.4 Sturnira hondurensis | reverse complement strand
AGGGTGCAAAGTGTTTCTCACAACCCACACTCACTGAGGTGTTCCCTCCCCACTGAGTCACCTTGGACCCTCCCTCAGGGAAGGGTGAGGTCTCCTGGCTACAGCAGCTGGGTCCCAGGTCCAGGATGGACCCCATGAACAAGCTAGGTGCCCTTAGTCCCCAGAATGGGACTTGGGGCACCAAAGTCCCGGTCACATGTTCCTGCTGCTCCCTCTGGACCTAGAGGACCCTCCACCTGGGAATCAGTCCAACGAATCTCAGAACATGGGATGGGGGTGGGGACTGAGGTGTTAGGTCCGGGAAGGACAGGGAGCTCCTGAGGAAGTCAGGGTACAGGGAAGTAAGCACATCAGAGGGGCAGGGGTTCCGGGGTGGGGGGAGAGGATGGAGCCAGGAGGAGAGCAGCATGGGGAGGGCTGGCCATGGGGACACCTGTCTGTGTTTGGAGAGGGTCCTGCAGTCATGGACAGCAAAGGGCTGTGCTGGCCCTGCAGGGACGAGCCCTGGCCCCACATTCCTGGGGATCCCACGGACCCACTAACTTCGCTAGCACCTCCCTGCGATGTCTGCGCCCAATCCTGAGTAACGGGTTCTCACAGTCTTCAGGGGTCCCTCCCTGTCCTAGGACAGGACAAGACCTAGGGCCAGGCTGAGGGCCCCTGAGGACCCAGTGCTGAATGTGGGTGTGGGCTGCACCCCACTGTGGGTATGGGGACCTCAGCGATGGGACCCGGGCTGCCCATTTCCCAGGGGCGGTCCCTACACCCTCTGTAGGTCACTCCTCGAGGGGTCTGGGATCCCCGCTCTTTCCTCTGGGGTCAC
>NW_028074011.1:0-1567 GCF_014824575.4 Sturnira hondurensis | reverse complement strand
CACGTTAGTTATGGTTTCAGAAAATTTGATGCTTGATGTGATAGGAGAACTCAAGACTTGGAAAATTTTAGCTTAAGGTAAAAAGTTATAAGTCTAGCAAGTAACGTGTACATTAAAGCTTTTGTTTCAGAAACTGCAGACAAGGCCCATCCTGGCTCCTGGGAAACAGCGGGCCCCTTGGGGCACTGATAGAAGATTACCAGCCTGGTTGTGGCTCAGTGGATTGAGCGCGGGCCTGCGAACCACACGATCACGGTTCGATTCCCAGTCAGGGCACATGCCTGGGTTGCAGGCCAGTTCCCAGCAGGGGACTCACGAGAGGCAACCATACATTGATATTTCTCTCCCTCTCTCCTTCCCTTTCCCTCTAAAGATAAATAAATAAAATCTTAAAAAAAAAAAGATTACCAGCCTGGGGACATCCAGACCCTTTGTGTTCCAGGGAGAGCAGACGGCCACCCTCCCCTGGAAACAGCTGTCTGCCCAGAACCGCAATGTTGAAGCTTTGCTCATCCATCTAATCCTTCCTGAATTTCAAAGCCCTCACCGCACCTTGTTTATCCACCCCACCCTCACCTTATAAAAAAATCTGGCCTGGAAAGAAAAGACAAGACGGTTTGTTAAGGTATGAACCTACTGTCTTCTCAGATCGCCGGCCCTCTGAATAAAGTGCCCCATACAGATTCAATCGCCGTCATTGCTTATTGGGTTTGGTAGTGACAGGCAGCCCGAACCCTGGTGTCTTTTCCGGTTACAGATGGACATTTAAAAAAACAAGGCAAAGGAATTATGCCGAGGGAGATAAGTCAGACAGAAGAAGACAAACACTATGTGATGTCACTTATATGTGGACTCTGAAGAACACACACACACACACACACACACAAACAAAACAGACACAGGCTCGCAGATGCAGAGAACAACCTGATGGTGCCCGAGGGGAGGGGGTGGGAAGCTAAGTGATAGAGTTGTAGGGATGAAGAAGCCGAGATTTGCAGTTACAGAGTAGTCAGGGGGATGGAAAACAGCACAGAGTGTGTAGTCAGTGATACTGTAACAACTGTGTATGGTGCCAGGTGGGTACCAGACCCATCAGGGGATCACTGAGTAATCATACAAATGTCTAACCACCATGCTTGTGCACCTGGAACTAATATATTGAACTATAATATTCACGTATAATATTGAATGCCCATTGTAATTGAAAAATTAAAAAAATACAACACACACAAAAAACACAAAATGCACACGTATGCATTCATCTGGAGAGATCTTGAAGATAATATAGAATGAAAACAAAACAAGATGCAGAACAGTGTGCCAAGAGTGTGTTAAGAAATGATCTAGGTGAGGTCCTGGCTTGATAGGTCTGTTGGTCAGAACGTTGCCCCCATACGCCAAGGTTGTGGGTTCGATCCCTGGTCAGGGCACATATGAGAAGTGACCAATGAAATGCATAAATAAGTGGAACAACAAATCGAAGTCTCTCTCAAATCAATAAGTAAAAGTTAAAATATAACAATTAGAAAATGATCTCCGTGAGAGTGCCTGTAGAGGGCTACCACAC
>NW_028074010.1:0-2149 GCF_014824575.4 Sturnira hondurensis | reverse complement strand
GGGGTGGTGTGAGAGGCAACCACACACTGACGTTTCTGTCCTTCTATTTCTCCTTCTCTTCCCCTCAAATAAATAAATAAGAATCTTTTAAAAAAAACAGAAGGAAAGGCCTTGGGGTTGGTAAACAAACTTTGGGAGGCTTGACCGGCTCCAACCTCACCCTCAAGACGGGAATCCGAGCCCCCTGATGGGTTGGGGTCCCAGTCCCTGCAGACGAGGCGTCTCGGATTCAGACGAGACGATGCTGGTTAAAAGCAGCGTGTCTACCTGCCTGGCTGATCACGTGATCACCGAGGGCCTTCCGTGTGGCGCTGGGGGGGCTCTGGGGTCTGCTGCTTTTCTCGGCAGTGGAGAGACTGCATTGGCCCAGGCTGGACGTGGCTGGTTGGGAGGCGGAGGGTGTGTGCGTGTTCTCAGCACAGTTGTCCCCACTCAGCGAGCTCCCGCTGCACAGTGAGGCGCGGGGCTCAGCGGGCGCCCACTTCACCTTCTCCCTCCAGATCATCAGGAGGGCCCGGCAGAACCACCTGTTCCAGCGGTACCGGGAGAGGCGGCCACATGCGGCCCGGCTCCTGGAGGACGTGCATGCCGCCCTGCAGGTGGGTCTGCCCCGCTCCTGGTCAGGGCCCGTGGCTGTCCATGCGCCACTGGCCTTCAGCAGGGCTGTGCTCGTGCACGGTGCAGGAGCCAGGCCCCCAGAGTCAGCAGGCTCAGTCGCCAGGACAGATGCCCAGGACGGAGGCGTGTGGCTGGGATGCAGCGTAGGTGGCCGTCGGGCCATGGGTGGGAGACGTTGGGAGGCACCTCCTTGTAAATGGCTTCTGTGGTTGCTGCCGGCCCGCCCTGCCTGGTCACAGCCCATCAGCTGCTCTGGCTGCGACGCAGGGGCCAGCCAGCCCCCCCCCAGCTGCATTGCTGGGGCTCTGCAGGGCTGCTCGGGGAGATGGGCTGTCTCCTCTGTGACGTCCCGTTTGGAGCAAGCAGTGCCACACGCTGGTGCATTGCCTGGGGTGGTTGGCGTAGGCCATTCTATCCTCTCCAAGAGTCACTGCCTTACTGGCTGGGGTCGTGATTGCTGGTGTGCTTGTGCCGCTTTATTCTGGAGAAAGAGATGGAGTAAAAGTAGAGCTTAGCGGTCTTTCAGGCTGACGAGGGGAAGGCCCACTCTGCTGTGGGCACCTTCGTGATGAGGTGGGTGGCTGGTGGAACCTCCTGCGTCCCTAGGCGATGCCTGCGTCACGCCCGGCACAGCCTTAGGTGATGTGCTTTCAGGCCATTACATGTCAGAGGCGCAGAGTCGCAGGGTGGAACATGGCTCAGGGTCCATGGGGCGAGGCCGCCCCAGCACTGCCTGGGCCTGGGCCTCGGGTGCCCTGCCCCGGTCCGCCTGCGCAGAGGGAAGCTGGGACGACACTCTTGGGGACACAGTGGGGGATGGGGACTGGTCCTCCTAGGCCGAGTGCCCAGGTGGACGGGGTCTGGGGGTTCACGGGCTTGCCTGCTCCTCTCGGTTGCAGCCGTTCTCAGTGAGACTCAGCGAGACCACGGACCCCGACAAGAGGCAGATGCTGGAGCGTACCCTGCAGGCGGCGCGGCTCGCTGTGGAGCCGCTGGAGAGAGCGCTGCAGGCCAGCCTCAACTCGGAGGACGTGGACAGCCGTGCACAGGTGAGCGGGGCCCGGCCAGGCCTCGGCCCCGCAGGGCTCTCCGCTGGGGCCTGATCCGGGATCCCAGCTCCCCCTTCCCACCCCTCCCCTCCGACAAGCAGGAGGTGCACCTGGAATGTGTGGGGAGCAGCCTTCCCTTGAAATTACCCCCCGAGTGTCCCTTGGGCACCCCTGCCTCTCTTAAGGGCAGTGCCTGGAGGGAGAGGCACGAGAGACTGCGGTGGGGGAGAGCCGCGGGCTCCTGGCACCACTGGGTCGGCGCATCTGCCCCTGGAGAGGCCCCCCGCTGACAGAGTGGGGGCACAGCCACCTGGGGCCCCTAGGCTGCAGCTGTCCCCTGTCACCCCGCAGTTGGCCATCAGAGCCACCTGATGGCCTTTCTCCTTTACACCAGCGCCCCCTGCTGGCCACCTTCTTCAAACTCTGTGAAACGGGGACACTTGCAGGGGACACCTGCAGAGCCCACCCAGCGGGTCTGCCCC
>NW_028074009.1:0-723 GCF_014824575.4 Sturnira hondurensis | reverse complement strand
TTCGCAAATAAGTAAATGTAATACACCACATAAACAAAAGCAAAGACAAAAACCATGTGGTCATATCAATAGACGCAGAAAAAGCTTTTGATTAGGTACAACACCCATTTATGATAAAGGTACTCAGCAAAGTGGGAATAGAGGGAGAATTCCTCAATATAATAAAGACCATATATGAAATACCTACAGCCAACATCATGCTCAATGGGCAAAAACTAAAAGCTTTTCCACTAAGATCAGGAACAAGACAAGGTTGTCCACTCTCACCACTTCTATTTAATATAGTATTGGAAGTTCTAGCCATAGCAATCATACAGGAAAAGGAAATAAAAGGCATTCAATTCGGAAAGGAGGAAACAAAACTGTCATTGTTTGCAGATGACATGATAGTGTACATGGAAAATCCTATAGACTCTACCCAAAAACTGCTTGAACTAATAAATGAATTTGGGGAAACCGCAGGATACAAAGTCAATATCCAGAAATCAAAGGCATTCCTATATACTAACAATGAATCAGCAGAAGCAGAAATAAAAAAAAGATCCCATTCGATATAGCAAAAACAAAAATAAAATATCTGTGAATGAATCTAACCAAGGAGTTGAAAGACCTGTATGCAGAAAACTACACAACACTGAAGAAAGAAATCAAGGAAGACACAAACAAATGGAGACATATACCGTGGTCATGGATTGGAAGAATTAACATCATCAAAATGTCCAT
>NW_028074008.1:0-690 GCF_014824575.4 Sturnira hondurensis | reverse complement strand
GTATATGTTTCCATTTGTTTGTGTCTTCCTTGATTTCTTTCTTCAGTGTTGTATAGTTTTCTGCATACAGGTCTTTTACTACCTTGGTCAGGATTATTCCCAGATATTTTATTTTTGTTTTTGTTATATCGAATGGGATTTTTTCTTGATTTCTGCTTCTGCTGTTTCATTGTTGGTATACAGAAATGCCTTTGATTGACTTTGTATCCCTCTATTTTGCAAAATTCATTTATTAGTTTGAGCAGTGTTTTGGTAGAGGCTATAGGATTTTCCATGTACACTATCATGTCATCTGTAAACAATGCCTGTTTTGTTTCCTCCTTTCTGATTTGGATGCCTTTTATTTCTTTTTCTTGTCTGATCACTGTGGCTAGAACTTCCAATACTATATTGAATAGAAGTGGTTAAAGTGGACAACCTTGTCTTGTTCCTGATCTTAGTGGAAAAGCTTTTAGTTTTTGCCCATTGAGTATGTTGTTGGCTATAGGACTTTCATATATGGCCTTTATTATATTGAGGAATGCTCCTTCTATTCCCATTTTTCTGAGTACCTTTATCATAAATGGGTGTTGTACCTTATCAAAAACTTTTTCTGCATCTATTGATATGATCATGTGGTTTTTGTCTTTGCTTTTGTTTATGTGATGTATTAGATTTACTGATTTATGAATATTGAATCATTCTTGCATC
>NW_028074007.1:0-550 GCF_014824575.4 Sturnira hondurensis | reverse complement strand
GGAGGCAGAATTTCTGCTTTGCTCATCTGCATGCGATCTTAGGAAGGTCATACCAGAAATAGTTCAGAGCCCCCCAACCCCCAGCTTAGGGCTCGGTCCAAGGCCACAAGTGGAGGCGAAGATTCTAGAAACTTAGAGCGCTGAGGGTCACTTGGCATTCTAAGGTTCTGGCGCCTCGGCTGCCTGGGGGAGCCTGGTACACTTACCCCACCACACCTGCACGTCCTTCCTGTGCCCCGACAGCTGCTGCTGGATGCTGGAGCCCACGTGGAGGGCTCGGCTGTGAACAGCGGCGAGGACAGCTACGCGGAGACGCCCCTGCAGCTCGCCTCTGCGGCAGGTAGGCACGGGGCTGCCAGCCCCAGCAAGGGTCCCCCACTCTCCTCCGCACTGTGACACCCACCCCAGCTGGGCCTGGAGCTAGACGTTTGGCTCGGCCGTGAACACGTGTGGACCCTAGGAGTGAGCCTTGAAACCCCCTCTGGGCCCCTGGGGGGCCCCTGGTCCCACCCCCCAGCATTGCTGCCGCGCCTGGTGCCCAGGCAAACCC
>NW_028074006.1:0-796 GCF_014824575.4 Sturnira hondurensis | reverse complement strand
GTGCATTTCAATTACATTTGGACATTATTGCCGAAATGAGGAAGACTTGAGATTATTATCCCCTCTGTAGCCAAGGGCATTGGGAAAGAAAGTTAGCTCATTGTTTATGAACCTTAGAAGAGGGAGAGCATGTGCAGGGGGCCGGGGGTGGTTGGGGACAGGTGTTAAAGCAAATGGTACTGAGAAGGAAAAGCGGAGCCTTGATACAGCAGGAGGACTCTGGGGTTCTGTCCTGAGCATGAGGAGTAACAGTGGAAAGAGGAAATTATGATTGTGCTATGGACTAGATTGTGTCCCTCCCCCCAAATTTTTATGTTGAATTTGTTGACTCTCAATATGGCTGTGTTTGGAGATAGGGCCTTTAGGAAACTAATTATGGATAAATAGTGTCATAAGGATAGAACTCTGATTCAGTAGGATTTGTGTCTTTAAAATAAAATAAACCAGAGACTGTATATGTCTCTTCCATGTGAGGACATAATGACAAAGCAGACAGCTATGAGCTTGGAAGAGGGCTCTCACTAGAAACCAAACATGCTGGCATCAAAATCTAGGACTTTCAGCCTCCAGAACTATATGAGAATAAAATTCTAATGTTAAACTACCCTGTTACGGTATTTTGACATGGCTTCTAGAGTTGACTAAGACAAAATGTAATTAAAGCTAAAGAGATTTAAATTAAATATACCAGCCCTGGATAAGTAGGTAGGTTAGGTGTTTGGAGCATTGCCCCATATGTACACCAAAGGTCGCAGGTTTGATTCTAGTCAGGGCACATGTCTAGGTTGCAGGTTCA
>NW_028074005.1:0-4680 GCF_014824575.4 Sturnira hondurensis | reverse complement strand
TAGAATGTCTTCTGAGTTGCTCATTTCCCCCTGAGTTGTCTCCTTATGGCTAAGGGTATGTGAACATCCCGATGTTAATCTTCCGAATCTCTGCCATTCACTCCATTTGCCCACACTGCTTTCATATTAATCTAGAGAGGTCGGCATTTCTGGAGCTTCGCAGTGGAAATGATAAATAATGAAGTAACTACCATTTTTGGGGGTTTTTGTTAGCTTTGAATGTTTACGTTGATGATAAAGAAGAAGAACCATAAACACAATCACATCCTAAAACTAGCATAGTGGGCACAAATGGAAGGACGGTCCCTGGGGCTGCATTATAGGGAAGTGGGTGTGGCTTGGAGCGGCGCGCATGCCCTGTCATCCCCATCTGCATCCTGCAGGAGGAGCAACCCGGAAATCAGCCTAGAAAGCAAATATTAGTGTTCCTGCAAAACATACAGCTAAAGGTGAGACAGTGATTAATTCCACTGAATGGGACCTGGGACAGATGATACGCTAGTTTGACGCTGGCAATTCTTCCTAGAGGAGGGCTCCACAGAATATACGGGTGACTTGATTCTCCAACGCTGTAACATGAATTTCCAATTCACTGTCATGTTACACATTTTAAAAAAATAACTTTTAATTCATAAATAACTTTTTAGTTACCGTGTTCCTTTTCCCTATGAAATTTCAATGGCGGTGGTCTCTTCGCTGAAATCACGTATGTACAGAACAAAGCATGATGTTATCTGGTTAATACCGTAAGGGTAACTTAGAAAAGAAAAACCATGTCCCTAAAACCGGGAGCATTTTCCATTAAATTTCAACAGAGCATCTCTGTTAGGGCTCGAGGGAGTCGTCACAGAGATTGGGAGTCCCTGATTTGTACTGTTTTACTTCCCAAGAAGGATGTAAAACATGGGGATTGCCCACACATGCTTTATCTTTTTTTTAAGTGTATTTTATTGAGTATGCTATTCCAGTTGTCCCGTTTTTTCCCCTTCAGTTATTCCCCTCCACGCTGTCCCCTCCTGCCACAAGCGTTTCCCCAACTTAGTTCATGTCCATGTGCCGCACATATAAGTTCTTTTCCTTCTCCATTTCCCATACTCTTCTTAACCTCCCCCTGTCTATTTTGTACCTACCACTTATGCTACTTATTCCCGGTACCTTTTCCCCATTCTCCCCACTCCTGCTCCCCGCTGATAACCCTCCACGTGATCTCCATTTCTGTGATTCTGCTCCTGTTTTAATTGTTTGCTCAGTTTTTGTTTTAGTTTTGGTTTTTAGGTTCAATGGTGAGAGTTGTGAGTTTGTTGTCATTCTACTGTTTATATTTTTGATCTTCTTTTTCTTACATGAGCCCCTTTAACATTTCACGTAATGAGGGCTTGGGGATGACGAACTCCTTTAACTTGACCTTATCTGGGAAGCACTTCATCTTGATTAGCAACCCACCGAGACCTGACTACCCACCACCAGGGCAGCACACCAGTTAGCTCTCTAGGAGATTTCATCAGGACTTTCTAGACATCATGGACGTGTTTTCTAAAGCAATCATAGAGACAGGTCCACACTTTGATTTTTCCCTTTCAGCACCTGAAAACATTAGTTTGAATTGTTAATGGTCCTATCAAACGTCAGCCAATCAAACAGATGATCGGGCTGAACCAGGAACGTCGGCAGGGACCAGGCCCCCGCCGCCGCCAGTCCTGGGCAGCCAGGGGCCCCGGTGCGCCCCCGTTGCTGGGATGTGCGCCTCCCCCCTGGCATCCTGGGGTCACTGCGCCCTGGGCTCCAGGATGCAAACAGAGAGGCCGGCACAAGATTCTTTTCTGTGAAAAAATGAAATCTAGGAAAATGAAAACTGGCTTAATCAAACTTAACTAAATACATTTTCAAAGCCATTGAAAAAAGGTATTCATTTGGAATGAAGCTCTTTTTTAAAGATATTTTGTGATTATATAAGCCTGTAATATTTAATATTTATATAAAAATAGGTGGGACTCTCTTTGCCAATTAGAATTCTAGCGTAATACTAGGAAGGAAACTGAAATTTAGTTGTGCGGATACTACTACTACTGTGGTAAGAGGTGCATTTAAAAAAAGAGGAACATTAAATTAAAGGCTCTTTGTAGTTATGTTGTACAGTCAGAAACATTAGATTTTAGATTTAACCATGTCTTTATAAACCATTTTAAAAAAACAGTAGAATGAGGATAATATATATCACTAACCAACCAAGATATTTTCAAAGACATTATTTTAAGTAAAATATAGAATAATATGCTTGTAATAACCAGAGGGACATGTTGAATATGACTAAATGCATATTTATCCAGGTATAAATTAAGATAAAAGCATATGTCTTTAGAGATAGCTGGAGAATAAATAAAAAATAGATCATTCTTATATCATACAAAGTTATATTATACAAACCATCGGCAGAAAAACACTTTTCCAGATGTGCCATCAGATAATTTCAGCTGATTATTTTACCATGTCCAGGAGTTTGTTAGGGGATGAGATGGGAATATGAAACATGCCACGGGGGTCACTGTGACATAGATACCTTGGCATGGAGCACACAGAGACGTTCGGCCGTGGGAGTTACCGGGGGCCTGTACCTATTCTTGGCGTGTTACCATCTAGGACGGCTGGAGGCGGAGGGACGTGCCCCTTCGCTTCTAGAATAAAGAACTCTCTCCCCCCACGAGAAAATCTGACCGATGCTCGCCGGCGGGCCCTCGGTCCTCTCCCTACGCCATAGGCCCTTTGCGTCCTCCTGCCGCAGGAGTGCAGAGGCGCACTTCACATTTTCTCAGGAGTCCCGGGTTAAGTCGAGTCCCGGGTTAGTGTAAATCAGTTCTTCCCAGTATCCCACAGTGTATCCTTAGGTGTACAATGTCTTCCTCTGGTCATGAAGATTCTGACAGTAAAGCGGGCCACCTGCGTGCATCCTCTTCATCAGTGTTGAATGTGTAGGACAGAACGTGCAAGCTTGGTTTATTAGATGGCTGCATGTGGGTCTCTAATTTTTTAAAAAATGGACCTTTAGCAGAAATGTATATTTAAATGGCTTCGTATTCAATGGACCATAGCCTTGTACACTTGAAACCTATATAATCAAAATGTCGCCCCGATAAATTTAAGTTTAAAAATATTTAAAGAGAAAAGAGGGCAGAAGTAAGTATGTAGCCCTGGGGCTTGACAAACAATTAGGACACATTGTACTTTGTGAGGGCAACTTTTCTTGAGAGTCCCCCCAGGTGCCACAGATGAAAGTGAATATGGCCGAGACATGACGTGATCTGCTTAGGAGGGAGAGGTGGCCATTTTCCCTGCTGGGAAAAGGCCATGGGCTGGTGGCCAGTTTCTCAGGGGAGACAAAGGCCAGCAGCGGCCAGTTTCTCCGAGGAGAAAAAGGCCCCAAGCCCCCTGCTCCATAGCCTTTTATTGGGCTCTAATACATAGAAATACAGGTGGCAAGGATCAAACAGTAGATAACATTTCAAAGAAATCTGTGGGCTTCAGAGTCTGTCAGGAACAGAGTTTAAGGGTTTCCTGCTCGAACCCTTAACATATAAATGAAAGCACTCTTAGCAGAGCAGATTTCACAGGTTTATCAGGAAGTCTTTGTGATGCCAGATTTTTCCCCAGGACACACTCTAGCAAGGCAAGGAGCTGCACCCCTCCCCATCAGGTATGCAGGCTTAAGGGGATTAGAGCCAGGAAGCACTTCTCCCAGAGAACATGGGGACTTCAGCTTTGTCAAAGGGGGGGTGGGTGGCCGGGGGTCCATTGCTCTTTGTTGCAGCCCCCGCAAGTCCTTCCATGAAGGCCTCCCAAGTGATGGAATCTGGCTTAGGTTGCCCCCCGCTGTGAGGGGTCTTACCTGTCATTGACTTCTGACCAAGTTTGGGGGACAGAGAGAGGAACCTGAGGCAGCATTTGCTACCAGAGACAATCTTTGTCTCCTGTGGCTTGCATTCCAGAGGTCTTCCTTCACCCTTAGCACAAGGGGTCGACATACAATTCTTAAAACCAGGCAGAGTGGTCTGCAACAGTACTTAGAACAGTTGGTTATATTCAGCTCTTAAAAGGCTTTTTTAAAAGAATTGTATAATAGTCTGAATGATCTAGTAAACCTTTCTGGTTCTAGGTTGTATGTTAAGACTTGAGTCACTATTTCTTAAATTAAGAACTATCCAGTAAAGAAAGATGAGGATGAGACCACATCAAAATTAAATAATGAAGAGAAAACATGAAATAAAAGAGTAAAAGGTGAAAATGCACAGAAGGTCTAAGGTGGTCATTTTCATGTGGAGGAGAGCCGTAACACCAAACAGGACTGATAATTTTGTTAATTGCAAAACCCTATAAAAGTTATTCTGAAAGACAAAGAAAGAGCATGGTCCACTCATCTCTCATCCGGATGTGAGTCAGATCTGACCCTTGTCGCTAAGCAGAGCCCTCTCTCCTACCTGCAGGAAAATGCTTCTTATTCTTTTTTCCTGTTGTATTCTTCTTAGAACAAATAACTCCCCAAGGGTCTTCTGTGCACCAAACTAATGTAACTTCTGTGCACCAAACTAATGTAACTAATGTAACTAATGTAACCAAACTATTTGCCTCCCCTGAACTGTGATCAGTGCAAACTATGAGTATTGGGGCTGGTCGGCGACGGATTGCTAG
>NW_028074004.1:0-1111 GCF_014824575.4 Sturnira hondurensis | reverse complement strand
TGGGAGAAGGCACAGTGTTTCCACCTATGCCTCCATCTTGGCGGAAGTCTCATTAAAATTTTCTAAGATTTGGGTTGAGCAGTATGATAGAACTGATGTGAAAATTAACACGTTTATCCACAGCTTGATTAAAATCTTGTAACTTTGTGAGTTTAGTTCTGAACAGAAATAAGGATGTCTTTTTCCATTAGGGGAATAGAATTTAAATGGCATCTTTAAAACGAAACAAAATGGAACAATTTCTCTTTGTTTTGGCTGATTCAATAGTCATCTGTCAAATTATTTAAAAATATTATTCAAACAACAAAGCCCAAAGTGAATAGAAGAAAATAATAATGATCAGAGCAGAAATAAACAAAATAGAGTCTAAAATAATGCAAAAGATCAATGAATCCAAGAGCTGGTTCTCTGAAAAGATAAACAGGATTGACAAACCTTTAACCAGACTCATCAAGACAAAAAAAAAGGAGAACTCAAATAAAATCAGAAATGAAAGAGGAGAAGTAACAACTAACACCGAAGAAATGTAAAAGACTGCAAGGAAATATTATGAACAACTATATGCCAACAAATTCGACAACCTGGATAAAATGGATAAGTTCCTAGAAATACGTGAGGTCTGTCCAGAAGGTATCCAGCCATGTAATAGGAAAAATGGAGACATTTATTAAAGCTGCAAGATGCAAGAAACACTGTACACAGGACAGTGATGCCTCAGTCCCCTTTGGGGCGGTACCTCAGAAACTTGGACATTTCTCTCAAAATGGATTAAAGACCTAAATGTTAGACCCCAAACCATAAAAATCCTAGAAGAAAATATATGCAGTAAAATCTCAGATATTATCCATAGCAATATTTTTTCTGATATATACCTCAGGCAAGGAAAACAAAAAATAAAATAAACAAATGGGACTACATCAAACTAAAAAGTTTTGCAGAGAAAAGGAAACAATCAACAAAATAAAAAGACAACCTATGGAATGGGAGAGTATGTTCGCCGATACATCTGATAAGGAGTTAATGTCCAAAATGTATAAAGATCTTATACAACTCAACACCAAAAAAAAAAAAATCTAATTAAAAAATAGGCAGCCCTGGCTGGTGTAGCTCA
>NW_028074003.1:0-630 GCF_014824575.4 Sturnira hondurensis | reverse complement strand
ATCTTACAGTAAAAAGTGAAGGACTTTTCAGCCAAGTCATTAGTGGGATATGCGTCGCCTCTGTCGGTCTCTGCTGTCACCTCGTGGCCATTTTGGGGATGACACTTCAGTGCAGGTCAGCAGGAAAAGGGGTTGATTGCAGGGGGAATATCATTGACTTTTCATAGCAGTGCAATTTAGAAGCACAGTTGAAGACCTCCAAATGTCAGGACTGTGCAGTCACTTTGTGACTGGTCTCCAGATATTGGCCAAGGGAGCTATAATCGAGTTTTACGTGACGTTGTTTGGAACTGGCTTTTTAGGGTAATAGAGGCAGGTTTTTTACAAGTGCCAGGTTTGCTTGAAAGTTGTTTGTAATTTGCTTTTTCCCTTGTAGCTTCCTTAAGTAATATGGAGGTCAAATTTGTTAGAAATTCTCCATCAAGAAGCAAAAAAAAAAAAAGTAAAGTAAGATACAAGCGCTCTCATTTCATGTCCATGCCCCTCGGGACGTGTCTATGGGCTCTTCTCCTCCACTTTGCCTGGACCTCATTAATTATTTTAAGTTCCTTGTATGGATGCAAAACTTGTGCATTTTTCAGCTTGTGTTCCTAAGCTGTGCATTCAAGGGTGAAGATTTCTTTCTCAAGT
>NW_028074002.1:0-1811 GCF_014824575.4 Sturnira hondurensis | reverse complement strand
AAATAGAGGCAAGTCAACTATCAGATGTGGAATTCAAAGCACTGGTTATCAGAAAATTCAAAGAGCTTACAACGAGCTACCAGAAACTACAGGGGAGCTACAATGAACTCTGCAAAATATACCAACATGAAAAAGGAAATAGAAACCATCAGTAAAGGCCAAGAGGAAATGAAGAATACAATTTCTGAACTGAAGAACACAGTAGAAGGTATGAAGAATAGAATCGATATGGCGGAAGATCGCATAAGTGAGATTCAAGACAGGTTAGAAAAAATCTCCCAGACGGAACAAGTAAGGGAAAAGAGAATCAGAAAAAATGAGGAGAATTTAAGAGAAATGCAAGACAACATGAAACGTAATAATATCTGAATAATAGGAATTCCAGAAGGAGAGGAAGAGGAACAAGGGATAGAAAATCTCCTTGAAAGAGTAATAACAGAAAATTTTCCTAAGTTGAGG
Organism: Sturnira hondurensis; assembly: GCF_014824575.4. Classification (NCBI taxonomy): domain Eukaryota; kingdom Metazoa; phylum Chordata; class Mammalia; order Chiroptera; family Phyllostomidae; genus Sturnira; species Sturnira hondurensis. The sequence goes on along the minus strand of NW_028074002.1, from coordinate 1,352 downwards.
AGAGATACAGTCGCACGGATCCAGGAATCACAGAGAGTCCCCAGCAGGTGGAACCCAAAGAGGCCTACTGCAAGACACATCATCATTAAAATGGCAAACCTCCAAGACAAAGAGAAAATCCTAAAGGCAGCAAGGGAGAAAAAAGAAGTGACATACAAGGGGGACCTAATAAGGCTGGCTACTGACTTCTCAATGGAAACATTCCAAGCAAGAAGAGAATGCCAAGAAATATTCCAAGTAATGAGAAACAGAGGCCTACAACCAAGGCTACTTTACCCAGCAAGGCTCTCAATCAAGATAGAAGGCCAAATAAAGAGCTTCCAAGACAAAAGAAGTCTAAAAGAATACGCTTCCACCAAACCAGCTCTACAAGAATTACTAAAAGGGCTGCTTTAAGGAAAGGAAGGAAAAGAGAGAGACAGAGAGGAACTGTGGTACAAAAATGGCAATGAATAAGTCCCTATCAATAATAACCTTAAATGTAAATGGATTAAATGCACCAATTAAAAGACACAGAATAGCTGAATGGATAAGAAGGCATGACCCACACATATGCTGCCTACAAGAGACGCACCTCAGGTCAAAAGACCATCACAGACTAAAGGTGAAAGGATGGAAACAAATTTTCCAAGCAAATGGACAAGAAAAAAAGCCGGGGTAGCAATTCTCATATCAGACAAAGTAGACTTCAAAAACAGGGCCATAAAGAGAGACCCAGAAGGTCACTTCATATTGCTCAAGGAAAGAATCCAGCAAGAAGACATTAACATCATAAATATATATGCACCCAACATAGGAGCACCCAAATATATAAAAAAAAAATCATAGAGGACCTCAAAAATGATATTGACAGCAACACAATATAGTAGGGGATTTTAACACCCCACTGTCAAAAATGGACAGATCTTCCAAACAAAATATCAACAAAGATATTGCAGTATTAAATGACACTCTAGATGAAATGGACCTAATTGATATATATAGAGCCCTTCACCCTAAAGAAGCTAAATACACATTCTTTTCAAATGCACACGGAACATTTTCCAAGATAGATCACATGATAGGACACAAAACGAGACTCAACAAATTTAGGAAAATAGAAATCATACCAAGCATTTTCTCTGATCACAAGGGACTGAAATTGGAAACTAACCCCACAGGAAATAACCAAAGACACCCAAAATCATGGAGACTGAATGGCATGCTATTAAACAACGAATGGGTCAAGAAAGAAATCAGGGAAGAAATAAAAAAGTTTCTGGAAACAAATGAAAATTATCTCAGAAAAACCCAAAACTTGTGGGACACAGTGAAGGCAGTCCTGAGAGGGAAGTTCATAGCAATACAGGCTT
>NW_028074001.1:0-547 GCF_014824575.4 Sturnira hondurensis | reverse complement strand
GTTGAGGCTCAAAGCCTATGGAAACAAGATGAGAAGAAGTCTCTTTATACTGGGAGGAAAATATTTTATGATGCAGCTTGGTGCTTTTTATAGGAGGAACCGGCCCAAAATTGTAAGGTATTTCCTTTCCAAAACAGACTTGAAAGTGGCTTTGCTGTTTCTGTGTGATTTTCTGTGACGGGGCCTCTGCCACGGGGCCTCTGCCACTCGAGGGCCTGTGGCACGGAGGGGCGATAGATAAGGCCCTGCCCTCTGCCGATACTCACGGTTTCCAGAAAAAAAGGGCCGGGCCTGCTCCCAGTGACCCCGGAGTAAGAGGCAGCTTGTCCCGCCCTCTTGTGCCCGCAGATTACTGGGTCGCTGAGACTGAAAAATGATCCTAACCACACTTCTACGTGGCCTCAGGGAAAACCCTGAACACCAAGTGCTGCGGGGGGGGGGGGGGGGGGGCCCGAGACCCCCGGGTTGCCCAGGNGGGGGGGGGGGCACGAGACCCCCTGTGTGCCCAGGGGCTCAGGGCTGGGGGTGGACGTCTCCGTGCTCCCTG
>NW_028074000.1:0-624 GCF_014824575.4 Sturnira hondurensis | reverse complement strand
TATCAGACAAAATAGACTTCAAAAACAGGGCCATAAAGAGAGACCCAGAAGGACACTTCATATTACTCAAGGGAAGAATCCACCAAGAAGACATCAACATCGTAAATATATATGCACCCAACATAGGAGCACCCAAATATACAAAGAAAGTCCCAGAGGACCTCAAAAAAGATATTGACAGCAACACAATTATAGTAAGGGATTTTAACACCCCACTGTCAAAAAATGGACAGATCTTCCAAACAAAATATCAACAAAGATATTGCAGCATTAAATGACACTCTAGATGAAATGGACCTAATTGATATATATAGAGCCCTTCATCCCAAAGAAGCTAAATACACATTCTTTTCAAATGCACATGGAACATTTTCGAAGATAGACCACATGATAGGACACAAAACAAGACTCAACAAATTTAGGAAAATAGAAATCATACCAAGCATTTTCTCTGATCACAAGGGACTGAAGTTGGAAACTAACCCCACAGGAAAAAAACCCAAAACACCCAAAATCATGGAGACTGAATGGTAGGCTATTAAACAACAAATGGGTCAAGATAGAAATCAGGAAAGAAATCAAAAAGTTTCTGGAAACAAATGAAAATGAACTCACAACAACCCA
>NW_028073999.1:0-575 GCF_014824575.4 Sturnira hondurensis | reverse complement strand
TAGGGTGTCATTTAATGCTGCAATATCTTTGTTGATATTTTGTTTGGAAGATGTGTCCAATTTAGACAGTGGGGTGTTAAAATCCCCTACTATAATTGTGTTGCTGTCAATTTCTTTCTTGAGGTCCTCCAGAATTTTCTTTATATATTTGGGTGCTCCTATGTTGGGTGCATATATATTTACGATGTTAATGTCTTCTTGTGGATTCTCCCTTTGAGTATTATGAAGTGACCTTCTGGGTCTGTCTTTATGGCCCTTTTTTTGAAGTCCATTTGGTCTGATATGAGAATTGCTACCCCGGCTTTTTTTTCTTGTCCATTTGCTTGGAAAATTTGGTTCCATCCTTTCACTTTTAGTCTGTGGTGATCCTTTGACCTGAGGTGGGTCTCTTGTAGGCAGCATATGTGTGGGTCGTGCTTTCTTATCCATTCAGCTATTCTATGTCTTTTCATTGGTGCATTTAATCCATTTACGTTTAAGGTTATTATTGAAAGGTACTTATTCATTGCCATTTGTGTACCTATGTTCCTCTCTATCTCTCTCTTTTCCTTCCTTTCCTAAAGCAGCCCTTTTAG
>NW_028073998.1:0-2279 GCF_014824575.4 Sturnira hondurensis | reverse complement strand
TTTGGGTCGATGTTGGCTACATTGGGTGCTGAGCAGCCCCAAGGCAGACAGCCCCTTGCCAGAACACAACCTCAGGGGTTCCTGCAGCAAGGCAGTATGGGAAATCTGCTCCCTGACCCACTGTGGTGCCCCAATAAGGAGCTGCCCTGTGAGATTTAAGGTACCACCCATCCTGAGAGCTGCACCTGGCCACACACCCAGCTTCCTGAAGAGCCCTAGCCCTGGCTCCGTGGGCAGGTTCTGGGTGATGGACACTCAGGATGCACAAGTGAAAATGAGGGTCCCTCCATGTTACTGGGCCTGCACCCAGCACAGAGGCCCACCTGAACTTCTGCCCCCCACCCCCTCGCGGCCTGAGTGTGGTGTGGGCTGTCTGGGAGTCTGGCTCTAAGTTTCTGTTTTGCCTGGAGCTCTGCTGGCCCCTCCCCTCGCCTGGCCGCACCCCTGTGTGGTTTCCTCTGCAAGGCCCTTGTTTAGTCCTAAGAGTGTTCTTCCTGCTTGCTGTCCCAGACAGAGGAGAAATCTAGAGACCTGAGTGTACAGCTTGGAGCCAAATCTTGTGATCTGAAAGCGCACTCTGTACTGTCCTTCCCCCGACCCCACCTCCAGTAAGCATCACAGCACAAGGCTGCTCCCAGGACTCCAGGACAAGGAGAGGAAAAACTGAGGGGCACAGAACAGTGAGTGTTCCAAACATCCCATCCCCCATTCCTCCCCTGTACTCTCCTAACAGCCCCCAGCCCTGACCCAGCAGCTCAGTAACCTGACTTCTCCCAGTATCCCCTAGCTCCTCTGTACTCCTCCTTCCCCTGCCTTTCCCAGACTCTCCCCTTCACCTCCCTTCCCCCAAAACCATCCATTGGCAGATGCCCTGGGGCTTACAAAGTAGGTTCAGAATGCTGAACAGCAGTTTGCCAGATGATGATAAGGACCCCAGTAGAGTCTTGCCCTGGGAAATAGTTGGGCCCAAGGATGAGCCCTATTCCCTGCCTGTCTGATGCCCCTCACTGCACTGCCTCCACAGTGAACATCCCCAAGGCCCTCCCAGCCTGGCCTAAGAAGTCCAGTGGAGCAGACAGAGCTGATGCCTCAGACAAACTCAAAGGAACAAGGAAGAAGCGGCTGGCCCAAAACTTGGAGTTAATGACAAAGGACCAGATGAAGGAGTTCCAGCACTTGCTGCCTGTGAAGGCGGATAGCATGGAGGTGGCCCCACACCTGGTGGCTCCACACCTGGTGGCTCGATATGGGGAGAAGAAGGCCTGGGACCTAGCTCTGCAGACCTGGAAGCTGATGGGCCTGAGTGAGCTGTGTGCCCCAGTCAAGAAAGAGGCAGCCCTGGAGTCAGGTGGGTAGACAGAGCGCCCTCTATGTACTGTCCATCTCCTGCCCCCAACACAGACCCCCTGCCAGACCTTCCTCTGAACAGTGACTGAGGACTTCCTTGTCAGAGAGGGAGATCCAGGCTCAGGCTAGACTGGAGCTAAGAGGCTTGCTGGGCAAAGGTGTCTTGCTGGAACCCACTTCTGCCAAGTACATTCCCAGAAACCCATGTGGTCACTACAGCACCAGGGAGGAAGAACTCAGAGGGCCAGAGGGAACAGAGGCTGACACACTGGAGGCACCGGCAGGAAAAACGTGGGTTTCACACCATCTCTCAAGCAGGAACGTGCCTGGCCTTGTGCTATAAGCACAAAAATGAATTGTTGAGAAGCAGGTTTCAGTCCCCACACCACCACAGTGGGCAAGTCGCTTCTCTGCTCTTTGTACCTATCTCCCCATCTGTAAGGTGAACGTGTCAGAACCTGCCTCCTGGGCTGTGGGAGGGTCAGAGAGAATCCATGTTAGACGTCTAGCACAGAGTCTATTCCTAGTTAGTGCCCCGTAACTTGTTCTGCTGTTACTCTTCCTGCCACTGAAGATGTCACTACTGTTAGTGATACAGGGTGCAGCCAAGGGGGGGCCCAGAAAAGATTTAGAATGGTGTCCAGAACTCAAAGTGTACAGGAATATTGGAGGAAATATTAGGATGTCCTCACCCCCCCGCCCCCAGGTGTCAGTTGAGGGAAGGAATGAATGGAGCAGGGCCATTGAGAGCTGTTTTGCATAGCAACAGTTTTGCAGCTAACCTCTGGAATGGTCATTTAGCATATCTATAACCTTTAACTGGTTTCATAGATATGTTAAATAGCTGTGGCCAAGTTTTAGGCCAGGGAGAAGTGAAGTGGCTACCCAGGCTAGAATTGGGAGCTGCTTCTCAGAGAGGGCCTGCTTGAGAG
>NW_028073997.1:0-614 GCF_014824575.4 Sturnira hondurensis | reverse complement strand
CCCAGGCTTCCCAAATCCTGGGAGTGTATTTCCTACCACCAACTTGCGAAAGCTTTCATTCTCTGACAGGATGTTTTCAAAAAGGTGGGACCTTTCCAAATGAATCCCTGTAACTCCCGTGCTCCATCTCTGAAAGCAGTTCTTCCAAAAGAAGTCACGCCATGTGGCAATCAAGCGCTTTGAAAACAACACTGAGGGAACTTGCTACTTAGTTAGCACTTGACAGTGACCCAGTTGTGAAGACAGGGAGTATGAAGCACAGACCGACAAAAAATAATCGGCTCTGTTTTATTTTCCAGAAGGCACAGAGAAAGTCTTTCCAGTATGATAAGCAGTTCTAAGGACTACAAAGATGGATACTTCAAGCCTTGGACAGGCCTCAGTCCTTTAGTCTTTAGTCTGCACCCTTGCAATATTTCCTCAACTAAGTCAAGAGGACTTCATTACCTGAGACATCAACTAAGAGAGAACTGGTCTTTTTCAAAATCCTGTAAGTCTCATCAAAAGCCACTATTAAGAAACTAGGCAAGCCACAGTTTGGGGGGAATATTCGCAATGCCTGTACCTGACAAAGCGTTTGTATGCAGAACACACAAAGAACCACAGCCCAAAGC
>NW_028073996.1:0-1060 GCF_014824575.4 Sturnira hondurensis | reverse complement strand
GAAGCAGGCAGGAGACAGGCTGACGAAGTGCTACAGGCTGGTGTCTCTGTGGATGTGAGCGCACTCCTGATGTGGCTCGACTCTTCCTTCTCAGGGATGTGAGGGTGCGGGGATGTGGGGGCCATGGACTGGAGGGACAGCGTGGCCGTTCCCACAAGCCCAGCATCCTCCCTCCCGGCGTCGGTCTGGGTTTGAGCCTCAGGGAGGCATTTCAGCGGTGTTGTGGGCTGGACTCCGGGTACAGAGGAGAAGTCACTGCTCTGTCTTCAAAGGGTCCGTGGCTCCTTCCCCCGCTCCATCGTCACTTACGGCTTTCCCTGCAGGCTCGAAGCCTTCTTTAAAGAAGTTTCGGTTTGCCCTGAGAGTTGTTTGTTCGCCACTGGGGCTCCCTGAGCCAGCAAGGAACATGTTCAAAGTCATTGCCAATAAAGTAGAGCCTGGAACCGGTTAGGACACAGAGGCTGGTAGCTGGGAGGTCTTCTGGGAGTCTGCCGTATCCCCAGGTAGGGGCTGTGGAAATGGAGAGACGAGAGGAGTTTCTAGAAATATCACAGAGGAGGGATGGGTAGACTTGAATCGGAGAAGGGGGGCGGCGGGGTGGGAGAAGGGGGAGGGAGCGAGAGAGAGACAGAGGTGTCAGGAAGTCCTTGGGCTCTGACCCGGCAGCCCAGGTGGTGAGAGCATCGTCCTGATAGGCCAAGGTTGTGGGTTCGGTCTCTGGTCAGGGCACTCCCAGGGCATCGACCATTGAATGCCTCAGTTAGTTGGACAACAAATGAATCTCTCTCTCTCTCTCAAAATAATAATATACAAAAGGGTCTCTGGTAGATGTGGTTAATAGACGGCACTTAATTGTAATGCTATGCATATCGTACCCATGGCAGATGTCGCTGAAGAATCGCTAATCGTCCTCTTGCTCCACCCGAGACCCCGAAACACGGAATTCTGTTAGCTCTCGCCAACCCACTGGCGCTGGGCAGACATCGAAGCCTGCTCACCATCTCCGCAGTGGGGGTGTGAGCCAGGGGGGCGCGGCCGAGGTGGTTTGGGAGGGTTCAGG
>NW_028073995.1:0-607 GCF_014824575.4 Sturnira hondurensis | reverse complement strand
CTCCATGCTGTGATCAGATATTTCTAGGACTGTAGGGGAAGTCGGAAAATAAAATAAACTTAATTTCCATTCAATTTAGAAATGTGTTCCCGGCAGTTCTCCCGGGCTGAGTGCGGAGCAGGACACAGAATCCAGCCGTGAATGGGATGCACCCGGCAGAGAGAGGGGCAGATCCTGGCGGGACTGGGGAAGAGGCGGCTGGCGCGCTGCCTGGTGCTTCTCCCTCTTCTCCGAGGGAGGGCTTCCCACAATCACGCCGTGGAGGAAAGAGTCCCCAGGGAGCGGACCTGGGTCGCAGTGCGATCAGACAGAAATGGAGGGCGGAGGGGTAGACGTGAGAAGGTGGAGGGAGAGAGCTATGACGTGTGACAGTCGGGTCAGGGAGTGAGTAGAAGGGCCCTGTGACGGCAGTGGAGCTGGGAGTGACACGGGGCGCGTGTCAGCTGCTACCAACCCCACTGTGTTTCATGGGCAGGCCTTCCCTCCGCAGCCCAGAGTAAAGCCTGTGAGTCCTTTCGTCCACTCCCAGACTTGAAAGGTGACCCAGTTGGGGAGAGCCAAGCAGGGGCCCCTGTGCCCTGTAGGAACCTCCTGAGTCCCGTGCCAC
>NW_028073994.1:0-584 GCF_014824575.4 Sturnira hondurensis | reverse complement strand
ATTGAGGTCATTGATACAGATCACACACACACAGTGCTGATTTGTGAATATTACTTACCTCTTGTGAAGTTGCCACCATAAGGGAAGGAGAGCTTATAAACATACATGCACATGCATACAAGTCATCAGAAATAGACAAATGAGACGTACACAACACACATTGAAGGACCAATCACCTGCAAAGACACTCACAATGCACATCAACACACCTGACTTATGACACACCAAGTAAACAGCTCACCACATATACACTAACACTACACACGTGTCACCAAAACACAGAAGGCCAAAAAGAAAAAATCTCACAAGAAACACACATGAACAGTACATATGCACACCCAGGTATACACAAGCAGCACACACCCTCTTATTAAAAATGAGGGCATGCTTCTGCCCTTCTGACCCATCTCCCTCCTGGGGGAAGGCCATCAGTGTGGGCCAGGTTAGCCTATTCAGTAACAGGTGCACTCATTAAACCACCACAGCATAGTGTGTACATGGTAAACCACAATGCTGTGTACATGGTCACACAATAGGCCAATATACAGAGAAAACCGAACAATACAGGTTCTTTCTCACAGCAG
>NW_028073993.1:0-507 GCF_014824575.4 Sturnira hondurensis | reverse complement strand
CTCAATGCATTCATTTTTCCAACAGTGTTTGTTAAGCACTGACTACAGGGGTAAGGAGCATTCTACTCATGCACAAAAAGAACAAAGTCACTGCTCTTAGATCCTACTTGCTCCTCACTATCAAAGCAAGCATCCGTAGTGCAGTTTGGTCACTACTACATGGATGTATGCCAAGGTATGAAGAATTTACAGCACATAGAAGAGCACAGCATCCCACCATTCCTTCCCACCCCTATTATGACTGTCTCCATCAGGGTCCAAAGCACAATTATCTGTTACCTGGATTTGTTTTTTAGTCCTCACTTGAGTATATGTCCATTGATTTGAGAGAGAGGGAGAGAGAGAAGACTGATGTATGTGAGAGAAACATCAAGTAGTAGTTTTCCTCATGCTCACTGACCTGGGAATGAACATACAGCCTTTTGGTGTTTGGGAGGATGCTGCAATCAATCCAACAACCCAGCTAGGAGGACTTGATTTTTTATAGTTATCTCCTAAGCAGGTTGT
>NW_028073992.1:0-1540 GCF_014824575.4 Sturnira hondurensis | reverse complement strand
ATCTCTCCCCTGTCCCTGACCGCACTCAGGGACCCACAGGTTTTCACTGTCCGGGCTTCATGTTCCAGGCAAGTGACAAGCTGTAAATCAGACAAGATGGGCCCTAGCTGCTGAGGCAATACTGGTTTGATTGACAGGTGCTGTATGTGAATTTGCTTTTCTTTTGTTTTGTTTTGGGGAGAGTGTGTTGGAGTAAACGGAGTCTGTAAGAATATGTTCTTACATTTCTTATGAGGATATTAACATTTATTTAGAGAAAAGGAATGCTCATTCCACCTCCCCCGTTAAGGACAGAAATAAAAGTTTAATTAAGGAAACCTGTGGCTCACTAGTATATTTGACAAGGCCTTTTAGGTAGGTGTTGGACATATTCTGCCTCACACCCAACAGTGTCACTTCTCTCCAAGTTTAGGTGAGAAATGGCATTTATGTATCACGGTTAATTACTGTAGATAGTCATTACCATGGACCATCCAGTAGACTCTTTGAGGAAACTAAATAGGGAATATATGTGTGTTTTAAATTTATGTACTACATGTGTTATTTCTCTCCAAATTTATAGGATTATAGATTTTGTTTAAAATTATATTTCTTGCATATATAATCTTTTGTCTTACACAAAAAGTCTTATTTACTGATTATATTTTTTACTGCATTTATACAGGTGACATTGGTTAGTAAAATATGTATGTTTCACGGGCGTAATTCTATAACACATTATCTGTATATTGTACTGTGCGTTCACCACTCCAAGTTACCAATTAATTTAATAGACTAATATACATGTTTCAATTAAGTGATATTGGGATAACTTGCAGCTTTCCATTTCTTTTCAGGTATTTCTGCCTTCATCTTTGCCTCTGATTTCCGGTAACTTTACCTTTTTCTTACAATACACATAGAACATCATGCTGATAGACAGTGAGCATAATTTTTTCATTTAACTTGGAATTTTATGGATTCTAATACCTGATTTTTCTTATTTTTCAACAATTGTGTGATAGAATTGTATTTCTCTATGTCAAAAATAGAACTCAGAAGACTTCATAAAGCCTAGCCTACATTTCCAGGTTTTTATTTGGATCATTTCTACCTCTGAACTTATGTATTTCTATTCTTAAAAAATTATCTTACACATTTTGTGTATCTTGCCTTTTTCATGTGAGACTGTGTGGTGGGCAAGGATGGTGTCTGCATACAGAGTCGCCCTCCCTCCCCTCCACCTCTCCAGGGAACCCAGTTGTGCAGTTCAGCCTCCTCCATTCACCCTGGACGTTCATACCAACACTGTTTCATATCCAGGTCTTTATTGAACTGCCTTTGCACACATGAGCCAAAATTCTAATTGTCCTGTTCAAGTGAGATTATATGGAAGAGCATAAGCCTTAAAAATGGAAGGACATGGTGATGGTGACACATTCATCTTCCTTTCACTCTTCATTCCTCTGGCTTTAGTGAAAACCCATACCCTCCAGGTTCTGATGCAAAGCTCTCGGCCAGCGTGGACATGAGGATTGTGTTCCTCACTCAGACAGGAATT
>NW_028073991.1:0-557 GCF_014824575.4 Sturnira hondurensis | reverse complement strand
TCAGCACTAGGGAGGTAATGCCTGTCACTCAGGTTTGTTAGCTAATGCTAAGGTCTGGTTACTTGAAAATTAAAATGAGTATATTTTCCCAGCAAACAATGATTTTATAGGTATAATTATCTGATTTGTCTTCTTTAACAGAGAGTGATTTAACATACCACATTCCTGTGCACTTACTGCTTCAAATGCTTTGTCTTTTTGTACTGACAGTCAGTTGACGGAGAAATTAGACGAGTTTCCTCTGGAACACCCCAAGTGTTGATGTTCATGAAAAGATACAGAGTGAAGAAATGGGAGTGTCTCTCTCTCTTCCACTCATTTTCTCCTTGTCTCTCATCTCTTTCCATTTTATTTCACATCAATTTTTGTCATGGAAATAAGTGATCATGGAGAAACTTGAGTGAGTCTTTATGTTACTAGAGTTTTGAGTTTTGTCATAGTTTAAATGTATTGAGTTGACACTGGTTAAGAAGGTTATACAGGTTTCAAGTGTACATTTCTACATTACATCCTCTGCATATTGCCCTGTGGGCCCAGCACCCAGAGTCAGGTTTTCA
>NW_028073990.1:0-943 GCF_014824575.4 Sturnira hondurensis | reverse complement strand
ATTTGATTTGTTTTGTTCTATTTCTTTAAGAGAATGCCATTGGGATTTTGATTAGGATTGCATTAAGTCTGCATATTGTTTTAGGTAATGTGGCCATTTTAACTGCAGATTCTTCCAGTGTCTGAATATGGAATGTCTTTCTATTACTTTGTAGCATCTTCAATTTCTCTTTTTAAAAATTTTAATTTATTTATTTTTAGAGAGAGGGGAAGGGAGGGAGAAAGAGAGGGAGAGAAACATCAACATGCAAGAGAAACATCAGTTGGCTGCCTCTTGCACTATCTGGACTGCAACCCAGGCATGTGCCCTAATGAGGAATGGAACCGATGAGTTTGTGATTCGCAAGCCAGTGCTCAATCCACTGAGCAACACCGTCCAGGGCAGTTCTTCAGTTTCTTTTAATCTTGTTTCATAGATTTCATTGTACATGTCCTTCACTTCCTTTGCTCAGTTTATCCCTACATATTTTATTCTTTTGGTTGCAATTGCAAAAGGAATTGTTTTATTATTTTTTTCTGAAGTTTCTTTGTCAGTGGATAGGAAGGCAGTGGATTTTTGTACATTGATTTTGTATTTAGAAACTTTACTCTATTTATTGTTTACTCTATTTATTTACTTTATTGTTTCTAAGAGTTTTTGTGGGATCTTTAGAGTTTTCTATGTACAGCATCATGTCATCCTCAAATAGTGACACTTTTTACTTCTTCCTTTCCAATTTGGATAATTTTTATTTTTTTCTTTTGCCTGATTGCTCTGGCTTGGCCTTCCAGGACTATGTTGAATGAGAGTGGTGAGAGTGGGCATCCTTGTCTTGTTCCTGAATTTAGAGGAAAAGCTTTTAGTTTTTCCTCACTGAGTGTGATATTGCCTGAGAGTTTGTCATATATGGCGTTTATTATGTTGAGGTACTTTCCTTCTGTACCTATTTTATGGAGTGTTTTAA
>NW_028073989.1:0-544 GCF_014824575.4 Sturnira hondurensis | reverse complement strand
TAGAAATTCTGAAATGTATCAATTAATTGGCTAATTTAAAATATTTATTGAGTTCTTACCCTCAGAATGAAATCACAACTGAATTTCACAGAGGTTCAAAACAAGAATTAAAAAGTTACCTGATAAAGAGAAAATATAACAAGACTGTCAACTGAAGGCGTTAACACATTTACAGGTTGGATTATTAGCCAGAATTTATACTAGTGCACTGAAAAAAAAAACTAATTATCTCATTCTAATTGTTTATATGGCTTAGATTCAAACAGATACTTGCTAGTATAACACTTATGAATGAATTTGGTTATTCCTTCAAAGTCATTTTAAAACTTATTTCCTTTTTATTTAAATAATATTTAGGAGGGTGGAAGGTACTGAATATAGTATCAAAGATGGATTTGATTGAACCTTCAAAGGTTTTTAAAATTTTTTTAATTTGAATACTTTGAAATGCTCTCTAGCTCATAGAGTGCCAACCATCCCCTACTGCCTTATACCTGACCAGCCAACCTAATGATTTCTTTTTGTTGCTTTGTAGTAAGTCCAT
>NW_028073988.1:0-772 GCF_014824575.4 Sturnira hondurensis | reverse complement strand
AGAGCCCCCGGGCACCAAGTCTAAAGAAACCAAGCACCAGGAGGGAAGGCTCATGTGATGACTGGTTGTTTCTGCCTAGTATGCTGCTATCCGTGTATATTTCCATTTTGCGGGCTGGGGGAAGGGCAGGAAGGAAGAGGGAAGGCATTTCTTATGTCCATGTTAACCATCCAGTTTGATCCACAAGTGACCTTAGAAAGCACCAGCTTCACTTTACAGAAGTGGGGCTGAGGCCCAGGGGTAAGAAACCGCTCACCACGGTCACAGAAATGGCCAGCCACTAGTCCCAGCACAGACCTCTGGCCATGGGACAGGGACATCTCTGGGTGCCTTGGTGTTGGCTGTGGCTCTCTTCAGGGCCTTGAAGTTTCATTGAGGTGAAAGGGGCAGAACACCAGGGCCTGTCTGTCAGCTCACCCTGTATGTCTGTCTGCCAGAAGGCTCTGGGTGGCTGTGTGTGCTTGCTGCTGAAAGGGTGAGGACTGCACAGCAGATTAAATGTGACAGGGGATGTTGGTAAATTGCTCTGTTAAGTAGGATGTTTGCAATTTGAGAGAAAAGAGGGGCAAATGATGACCCAGTTGAGGGGCCTGAGCTGAGTCAGGGGTGTTTTCTGAAGAAGAGGAGGAGCCCAGGGTGCAGGAGGCCGCCTGGACAGGTTTTAGTAAGGAAGGAAATAGGTCCAGAGGGAGACTGACCAGGGCTATGCTGAGGGATCACGCCTGCAGCCTCACTGCCCCTCCTCTCCTTCCTGATCACATAATGTTGTGCT
>NW_028073987.1:0-814 GCF_014824575.4 Sturnira hondurensis | reverse complement strand
CCTTCTACTTGGTCTTGGCTGCCCTTGTTATTATTCCTTTCTCTTTTGTAGGTGTAGATTTACGTTGTTTATTTGAAATTTACACCTTTTCCCCCTGTCCCTCTGTCTGTCTGTCTGTCTGTCTCTCTCTCTCACTCACTCTTTTTCTTCATCTTTTTAAAGCAGACCTGTGGCATCTCTTCCAGAGCTGGTTTGGAGGAAGTGCATTCTTTGAGATTTCTACTGTCCAGGAAACTCCTTCTTTGGCCTACCATTTTAATTGAGAGCCTTGCTGGGTAGACTAGTGTTGGGCCTTTGAGTTTTCATTACTTGGAATATTTCTTTCCATTCCCTTCTGGCTTGGAGCATTTCCAGAAGCATTGAGAAGTTAGCTGTCAGTCTTATTGGTGCTCCCTTATATGTTACTCCCTCTTTGTCCCTTGTTGCCTATAAGATTCTCTCTTTTCCTTGGAATTTTGGTACTTTAATTATGATGTGTCCTGCAGTAGGCCTCTTTGGGCTCCTCTTCATTGGGACCCTCTGTGCCTCAAAGATTTGTGTGACTATTTCTCTCATCAAATTAGGGAAGTGTTCCATCATTTCTTTTTCAAACAGGATTTCTATCCCTGGCTGTTCTTCTCCTTCTGGTATACCTATTAGATGGATATTATTTTGTTTCATGTTGTCCTGCAGTTTCCTTTACACTTCTTTATTCTTTTTGAGTCTTTTTCCATTTTCTTAATCATTCTGGAAGGTTTTTTTAATACTTTGCCCTCTGGCTTGGTGATTAGGCCCTCTGCTTCATCGAGCCTGATTTCGATTCCTTCTGCTGTGT
>NW_028073986.1:0-1840 GCF_014824575.4 Sturnira hondurensis | reverse complement strand
CCAGATGAGCATGACTTAGCCTCCCAGTGCCTTCGGGTCACCACTCAAAAGCATCCTGCCAGTGTGGCCCGCCCTGGCCACGCCTACCTGACATAGGCCTGCCCGCCCTCACTCTGCGCCCTCACCCTGCTTCGTGTCCCTTCACCTGACTTGTTGGGTCTTCTTGTTCAGAGATTGACACAGCCACCCTGTCTGGAAGGGGGCCCCCCAAGGGCGGGGCCATATCTGATTCACTCACTGCTCTGTTCCCCAAATCTGGACTGGAATGAATACAACGGTTGCTCCTTCCCTTCCGATCACCCTGCCACCTAGGGAGCCTCTGAGAAAAGAGATCTGGGAGCAAATGGGTGACAGGGACCGAGGTGGGGATTTTACTCTTTCCCTCTCTCGTTCATCCGTTCGTTCATTCATTTGTTCTCACACTCACCCGCCACATCCCAGCTCTGTGTGCCTGGGGAAATTGCCTCGTGGCCCCTCGGCTCAGTTTCCACATCTGTAAAGTGGGCAGTGAGAGTGCCTTCCGCACAGGGTTTGTCGTCATGAGTAAACAGACCAGTGCGGGCGACATGCTGGGAGCAGTGCCTGCCGTAGCACGCACTCCGTACGGAGTGGCTGCAGTTTCTGTCGGTGCCCGTTTTGAACGCCACTCCGCACCACGCACTGTGACACGTGCTAGTCACGGGGCAGCAGAGGCCTGGTGAGCGTGTCTCAGACACCGACGTGGGCTGGGGTGCAAACAAGTCAGTGTGACCCACACCAGGAGGCAGAGGTGCAAGCAATTGGCCTCACCTGAGCTTTGGAGAGAGCGGGCAGGTATGGCTGCCTGTCATCCCGCAGCACCGACTGCCAAAATCCCTGCGGACCAGCGAGTGGAGGTCCTGCAGTGTCGGGTGGACATCTGTGCAGAGCCTCGCCCACCCAGCGGCTGCAGCGTGCTAGGGAGCGGTCGGCCCCGCAGTTAGGGAGCCCTGGCTCTGCCACACACCTGCCAGAAGTCCCTTTCGTTCCCTAAGCCTCAGTCTCCTTCTCCGTGAAGTGGGCCGATAACAAACAGCAGCTGCATCTTAGCTCATGGGAAGTGGATGAGTTAGCGCATGGAGAGTCCCCAGCCCAGCCTGATGCTCGGTAGACAGGGGCTGCTTTTGCCAGCTAGCCCGCTGGCGAGGCCCCGGCCGAGGGGCAGGGGTGTAGGGACAGTGCGAGTCTCCTTGCGTGGCGCCTTGCATGCCGCTGGCCTTCCGTCCGTGTTTGTTGAATGCCCTGAAAGCTGGGTTCCCCTTGAGACCCACTCTGGACTGTGGCACAGAGGGACCACTCAGTGGAGTGAGATACTTTAAGCCAAAGAAACCCAGGCCAGCGGAGCTGGGTGGAGGCTTCAGGCCATGCTTCTCCTTGAACCATCCCTACTTGCAAGATTGGAAGACTCAGGGCCAGGGAGGAGATCTCAGCCCCACTCCCCCCGCTGTCAGGCCGGGCAAAGCCAGGAGTCAGACCTGGGTCCCTAATGCCCAGTCCACTGGGCTGGTGGTTGTCTTCAGAGGTTTTGCCTGCAGGCAGGGCCAGGGGAACAGTGGATAGCAATGGCTGGGGGAAGCGGTTGGTCGGTCACAGATGGGGCCACCCCCACCCACCCCCAGCTCCCCAGGGGCCTCATCGGGGGGACCGCCTCAGCAGGCGAGAGGTTTACATGGAGTAACCAGATTCCAGGTCTGATAATCACATCTCAGCATGAAGTGCACCTGTGGGGAGGCTGCGCTAAACGTGCAAGCCCGTGTCGTTTCCCAGCGTCCCTCTCCCTAGGACACCCCCACCTCTCCCGCCCGCATCACGTACACTGTCC
>NW_028073985.1:0-1828 GCF_014824575.4 Sturnira hondurensis | reverse complement strand
GGATGCGGGCAGTGGGGCCACCAAAATCAACATTACCAAGCCCACCCAGCACCTGTGGCTGCACCTCAGGGAGACCAGGGGCAGCCAGCTCCCAGTGCAGAGGAGGCCCTCAGAGAGGCACGTTAGAGTCCAGTGGTGCTTCGAGTACAAAAAGCAGGAGTATCAGTGTGTTTTAAAGACCAGTATTTAGTGTAGACTTTATTGTGTCTGTTTAATGCTGTTCACATTTGAGCCAAATAACAGAGATTAGTTTAAATTTGACTCTCCGAAGTACAACAGACATGGAGGACCTTCTCTTTGTGAGCCGTAGAGGTGGGGGTGGAGTAGTTCTGTTCATTAGACACTTGTCGTGACACAAAGCAGAAAAAGCCCAAACTCCTCCTATCCCTTTACTTTTTCTCCTGGTTACCTTGCATTGATGCCTCCTCTGGAGGTCATGTTAAAAATTGCACCTCCCAATAGGGTCAAGCTATATTTTCCAACCCAGGGTAGTTTCTAGGGGCCAAAGCAGAAAAAGTTGGTGTCAAGGTAAAATGCAGGGTTGCTTGCTGAAAAGTCATTAGAAATTTCAGGACGGCAAAAGGAGAGCATTAAACCTAACACAGGCCTTTCTACCTGCCTTCACCAATTGGGAGCCCATGAAGCCTGCCCTTCTTAGCAGGGCAAATGGAGGCATTTGTGCTCCAAGTCAATCCCACACCAACTGCAAGCCATAAAATCCCCACAGACTTGTAACTGTCATTTGTAATGGTTTTAAACTATAGGCTGTTTTTCTAGAGATGAGCAAGTTAGTAAGTTTTCTAAATGCTTTAGAAAGACACATGTGCTCTGAAGGGTGGAAGTGTGTGTCTGCTCACATTGATGCTGTCAGACAATGGCATCAGTGAGGACAGTGACACCAGTGACAGGATCAGCTCTAGTGATCAGCAGGTTAAGTGAAGCAGGAACATCCACATCTGCGACCTCTCAGGGATCTGCAAAGTATGAGACTTTCACGGCTCCCATACTCTTCTTGGCTACGCTGGACATACCCCCCAGAGTAAAGGACAATTTGCTGCATTTGTACCTTTATCTAACTTATGTATTAGAATAAAAGCTGCTTTGTGTAGCCTCTTGTGGGAACTAATCATAGAATTGCATGGAAACTCCTAGGCTTTGGGGTGACGCCATGCCTTCTATGGCATTAATACAAAAATTCCTGAACAGAGTCTAATCCTGAGGAGATACAGAGGGTCTGAACGTGAGCTGTGAAGTGACAAGGTGGCCAGACCTCCTCCTCGTGACCTGGGTTCTATCACAACAACCAACACAGGACAGGTGGGAAGAGCAGCGTCCATCACAGGTGGGTGTGGTACATCTGGGATGAAAGAAGGAGAAGTGGCCATTGGAACCACTGGGCCAGCACTGTGACCTGCCACATAGCTTTTACCACAGAATCAGAAAGTTCACTGTGGGTAGTCAACAAAGAAGGGAAAGGTTCCAGTTACTCCAAGTTCCCCAGCCCTCAAATTCCATTCACTCCTCACACCATCAGACACTATTTTCCTCTCCCCAGGCTGCCTTACTCACTGACACACAGATCCCCTGGGGCAAGGCTAACTTCTTGGCTCCGCTGAGGCACGCCTTAGGGAATGGGAATAAGATTTAGTTTTCACAGGTCTCCTAGGTCATATAAAAACTGTGGCCTTCAGACCACACTTTGAGAACCTGTTGCACATGTTTCTACTAACACTGGAAACATTCAGTCTGATTGTTACCCCCAAGGCTGCCGTGCATTCCTCACCCTTTCCAGGTTCCCTCCCAGCCCCTTTGCAAGTCTGACTACTTT
>NW_028073984.1:0-698 GCF_014824575.4 Sturnira hondurensis | reverse complement strand
AGGTCTGCTTTCTCTCAGCGAGGAATGGCATCCACATTTCTGGAGTATTCATTGCCACTCAGGTATTAATGCTTCTGAAATTTCTTAGCAGACAGAACTGGAATGTGTGCATGTGCAGACATGTGTATAGTACATGTGTGTGTGTGTGTAAATGCATGCATATGTATATACATGAATGCATACACCCATAATACATGTATACGCAGCCACCCACATTGGCACCCGTTTCTGTATTTCTTTCTATCTGTATATTAAACCTCTGAAGAAACAAATTAAGGAGTCACAGAGAAAATATTTTCAGCACATATATTTTAAAGAGAATTTGTATTTAAAATATATGACCTCAGCCCTGGCTGGCATAGCTCAGTGGATTGAGCGTGGGCCTGCGAACCAGACGATCGCGGTTCGATTCCCAGTCAGGGTACATGCCTGGGTTGCAGGCTGGTTCCTTGCAGGCTAACTCCCAGCAGGGGACGCACGAAAGGCAACCATACATTGCTGTTTCTCTCCTTCTCTCCTTCCCCTCTAAAGATAAATAAATAAATAAAATCTTTAAAAAAATAAAAATAAAATAAAATAAAATATATGACCTCAGTAATAAGCATATGATTAATACATTCTTTAAAACCATGTAAACAATATAAAATATGAATGAGATAGTATTAATAATATAAATACAATGAGAGAAATTATAAAGC
>NW_028073983.1:0-561 GCF_014824575.4 Sturnira hondurensis | reverse complement strand
CAATTTATTGGTTGCTTAGAGTTATTGGCTCTGGGACTTTGAGTTCTTCTTGTGCCATCTTTTGGGCTGTTTGTGCCTGTTCCATAGCAGGATTGGAGCCCTAGGTGTTCACTAGCGCAGGGCAAGTAAGTCGCTGAGTTGTGACGCTGTATGTGGGGGCGGGGTCAACAAGGAACTAAGGCGTCCAGTTTGCCGCCTCCCGCCTTGGCCCCCACTGGTGCCACAGCTGCTGCCATCACCAGTCCCATGCGTTTCGTTCCACTGCATGTGAGTGTGCCATCGCCGTCAGCCCTCGCCCCCTGGGGCCTGCGTGGTCTGTCTCACTGTGCGCGAATGTGCGACTGCGGTCATTCTGCCACACACCCCAACTGGTTCCGGGCTGCCTGTGCACCTAGGTCGGGGGACCTGTCCTGCCTGACCATGCTCACTGCTGGCTCCGCCCCTCTTACTGTCCGCGTTGAACGGTTCGTAGTTGTCGGACTTTGGTATAATTCAATTTTCTGTCCTTCGGCTGTGTCTTTGTTTCTCCAAACCTTTGTTGTATTCAAACTTGGTTGTGGG
>NW_028073982.1:0-511 GCF_014824575.4 Sturnira hondurensis | reverse complement strand
AATACATTCATTTTCTTTAGGAAGGCAGGGCTATACCACTATATATTTAAATCTACAGGACAAGTAAGGCTTTGCTTCTCATGTTTTGTTTTGTTTTGTTTTTTACTATGACAAGGGGGTGGGTGACAATGGGCTATGCCTGGGGTTTGCAGCCAGTGACACCAATCAGCATTTTCAAGCTGAGCATCGGCCAAGGCCTGATGCATCTGCAGCCTTCCTGACCGTGTACAGTGGAAGTGAACACTCCTGCCTTCCGTTGTCAGTACAAGTCTAGACAGTGGTCTGTATATGAAAGTATGACAACCACATGCCAAAACATTCATGAAGAACCCAGCAAAGGCAGTTTCTTCCTTTTGTTTACCCCTCACCTCAGTGAATCACCGCCACCCAAGGGGGCTAAGACTGAGGGGGGGGGGATCTTCCCCTTTATCCTATGCATGACGTGAGTGCCCTGTCCTCGATCGATATGTACTTGATTCCATCTTGTATCTCCACAAAGGGGTGAAAGGAT
>NW_028073981.1:0-523 GCF_014824575.4 Sturnira hondurensis | reverse complement strand
ATCCCCACTACTAATTTATCTTGTAACTGAAGTTTGTACCTTTCTTCCAATGTTCCCTTACCACACCCTCAACCTCTGGCAACCACAAGACTGATGCTTTTTTTTCCCTTCTTAAATGCTACATAATAATTGAGATTATATAGTATTTGTTTTTCCCTGTCTTATTTCACTTATCCATTCATCCATCAATGGACTCTTAGTTTGATTCCCAAGTCAGAATTTTTTTTTTCAAGAATTAAGCACATTCACCATGGCTAATGTAGCTCAGTGGATTGAGCAGGGGCCTGCGAACCAGACGACCGCAGTTCGATTCCCAGTCAGGGCACATGCCTGGGTTGCAGGCTAGTTCCCAGCAGGGGCCAGTTCCCATCAGGGGATGCACAAGAAACAACCATACATTGATGTTTCTCTTCCTCTCTCCTTCCCTTCCCCTCTAAAGATAAATAAATAACATATTTTTTAAAAAAATTAAAAAAAAAAAAGAATTAAGCACATTCAGCCCTGGCTGGTGTAGCTCAGTGGA
>NW_028073980.1:0-1360 GCF_014824575.4 Sturnira hondurensis | reverse complement strand
CATCCCTGCTCTTGTAGAGCCTGCATTGCAGTCATTATTTTCCTCTCAACATTGAATGGTTTCTCTATTCACTTTTGGGAAAAGAAGCCAGACTTTATAACACTTCTTTGGTACCTCGTGAAGGTCCTGGAGGAGATATCTGAAGAGTATTTGCTCACAGCAGGAGGACGACTACCTTCCTCGCTCTCACCTTCTCCAAGCGCCTGCTCGCCTCTTCAGCAGGGCTTACCCTGAGCACCCTATTCCACAGTGTGACGTTTCCTCAGAACCGCCTCCCGCTTCCCTTTATCCTCTCTACGCTTTCTATTCCCCGTATCACTTGTCGCCTCCCAATGAACTTACAACTTACCTTTACTCTCTAGGGTCTCTCTCCCCTCTGTTTGAATGTGAATTCCGCAAGGGCATGTGTGGAACTGGACCTATTTTTCCTCTGCTCGGCAGCTGCCCACAGCCTAGCACAGTGCTTGGCCCATAGTTGGTGTTGCATAATGTTGTCGAATGAATGAACGGGGTCCATCCAGGCCAGGCTTCCTTTTCAGGCCATGCCTTGCAGGCTGGGGACATTTGTCATGAAGGATTAGAGAGACAGGGGAAACCAGTGATGCTGTTAGCTGTGGCTATCAGTTCCCTAAAAGGGAATTCGATTTCATTTGTTCATAACGTCAAGAATGAGATGTGATTAGTAAATGCCAAATTGGCCAGTGATGGATGTGTGGGCATCGTGTTCCCGGACTTGCTGTGTTGGCCCCGGGGCCCCTCCCAGAGCCATCTGGTTTGCACCCTGTCTGGTCTCACAGTCTCTGCACACGCCACGAAGGCGGGGCAGCAGCAGGGAGTGTGTGTGTGTGTGTGTGTGTGTGTGGTGCCTGGGGCTGCTGGGGCTGCAGAGGGACTTGTAAGTCGAATTGGAGCCGAACCCGCAGCCCTTACCCTTTACCCCTCCCCCCACAAAGAATGAGGAAATGCCCGGAAGCAACAGTGGCATCCCCCCACGAATTCAGAAAGTTTAATGCCGCCCATTTTCCAGGCCCTGCAGAGATGAGAAGTGAATATAGGAAGTGACCTTAACTCTGGCTGACCTCCGCTTTCGGGTTTGGCTTTGTTCTCACTTCTCTGTGGTTCACTGTGCACGTCATGCCTGAGGGTTCTGAATGGCACTTAACCTTTGAGCTAAGCCCTCAACAGTTTGAGGGGACGATTAAAACCAGAAGTACGCTTTGCTCCTGGGGACACTTCAGTCCACATCGACGTTACTTCCGAGGGAAGGGTCTGCACTTCCGTTTCCTCATCTTCTCCCCTCTCTGTCTGGCCCTGGAGTCTCACTTCTTCTCTGGCCTAGGTTGTCCTTCATTTGTTCCGA
>NW_028073979.1:0-1342 GCF_014824575.4 Sturnira hondurensis | reverse complement strand
AACAGGTATGCACTGAGAAATTCATCATCAGGCGATTTTATTGTTATGCAAAACCATAGAGCACACTTACTTGTCCCCAGACACTACAGCCTGTCTCACACCTAGGCTGTGTGATGCAGCCTATTGCTCTAGGCTACAGTCCTGTACATTGTGTTACTGCTCAAAATGACACGAGACTAAATGAAACACAGGAGAACAGGATGCCATGAAGAGATGTGGTGAATGGAGATGTCTGAGGCTGCTGCTACTGGAACATGGCATATAAGTAGAAGGAACTCACTCAGAAACTTGACACCTGGCGGGTGTAGCTCAGTGGATTGACCGCGGGCCTGCCAACCAAACAACTGCAGTTCGATTCCCAGTCAGGGCACAGGCCTAGGTTATAAGCCAGTTCCTAGCAGGAGCACACAAGAGGCAACCATATATTGATATTTCTCTCCCTCCCTCCTTTCTTCCCCTCTAAAGATAAATGAATAAAATGTTTTTTAAAAAAGTAAAATGCATAAAGCAATAACATAGTCATTTGTTATCTTTACCAGGTGCTGTGTCCTGTACATGATGGCACGTGCTGCACTGTTACATGACTGGCAGAGCAGCAGGCGTGTTTGCACCAGCATCACTACAAACATGGGAGGTGTGTGCTTCGTGTAACATTGCAATGGGTCAGTATATCACCGGGCAATAGAAATTTGTCAGCTCTATTATAATCCTATAGGGCCACTGGGGTATTTGTGATTCCTTGTGGATGAAGCATCATTATGTGGCACGTGACTATATAGCTCAGACACTTCAGAAAAGGAAGCACAGGCCTAGCTGGTGTGGCTCAGTGGACTGAGTGTCAGCCTGTGAACCAAAAGGTCACTGGCTCGATTCCCAGTTATGGCTCATGCTTGGGTTGCAAGCCAGTTCTCCAGTATAAGATGTGAGAGAGCAAACCAGACCATGATAAAGAAATAAATAAAATCTTTAAAAAAATCAAACTGTATAGAGGTTCGACAACCAAGGATTTAAAGAACAAACATTCATCCAGACCAGTAGGACGGGCAGCAAGAACTCACTGCAAGGCAGGGGTTGGAAGACCAAGGCGGCAGGCAAGGTGTTGGCTGGCAATCAGGGCAGGTGGCAGGACTGCACAGTCCCACATTCCCTTGCAGATGACTGGGAGGAACAACTAGGGAGCTAGTCAGAGCACACACCCAGCTCCACCATGGGGAAATAAAGCCTCAAATCCTCTGACCTGTAGGGGTTGAAGCAGCAGCAAGAGAAGCTCACAGCCTCACAGGAAAGTACATTGGAGAGGCCCACAGCGTCCTAGAATGTACACAAACCCACCCACCTGGGA
>NW_028073978.1:0-545 GCF_014824575.4 Sturnira hondurensis | reverse complement strand
AAAATCAGCCAGTTCTGTGAGCATCCTGATTACCAGTGTTTTGAACTGTGCACCTGATAGGTTGGCTATCTCTTGGTCGCTTAAAAGTATTGGCTCTGGGGCTTTGATTTGTTCTTCTGTTTGAGCCACAATGTTTTGGTCTGTTCATGCCTGTTACATATAAGGGGCAGAGCCTTAGGTGTTCACTGGGGCGGGGAGACCCAGGTCGCTTGGTAGTGATGCTGCATGTGGGGGCGGGGTCAGAGAGGGGTGATGGCGCTTGTTCCACACTCTCTCTTGGATTTCGGTCCCCTCTGCCATTTCCCACAAGCAAATTGGGCCCTTCTGCTGCTGGTTCCCCGGTGGGTGGGCTTGTGTACGTTCTAGGACCCTGTGGGTCCTCCAACGAACTCTCCTGTGAGGCTGGGAGTCTCTCCAGGCACCTTTTTAATTAGTGCTTTTAGGCTTTATTTCCCGTCGCTAGGGCTCTGGGTTGTACAGTCCGTCCTGCTGTCCATTTTTGCCTGGTTTATCTGCGTGCGAATGTGTGACTGTGGTCAGCCAAC
>NW_028073977.1:0-544 GCF_014824575.4 Sturnira hondurensis | reverse complement strand
CACAGGTTTTCAGGCTTAAGTGAATTAGAGCCAGGAAGCGCTTCTCCCAGAGAATATGGGGACTTGGGCTATGTCAGAATAGCCAGGGGGGAAGTGAGGGTCCATCACACCCTCTTAGTTGTAGCCCCCCGAGTCCTTCCATGATGGCCTCCCCAGTGGTCGTGTCTGGCTTGGGTTGCCCCCTCTCTGAGGGGTCTTACCCATCTCTGACTATCTGCCCAAGCTTTGGGGGCAGGGGATGAAGCAGAGACAAGCTTTGTCTCCTTGTGGCTTGCATTCCAGAGGTCGCTAACTCATCCTCAGCCATGGGAGGCCGTTACAACCCCTGAAACCAGGCAGAGCGGTCCCCAGCAATTTTCTTCCACTAATTTTGGGCCTTGCTCTTCTTCCCGTTCCCTCGGGTGCCAGGTTCGAGTGTTTGCTTGACAGTCTTCTCTTCTCCCGAGGGATGCGCAGACCTCTATCCACTGCCCTCTCGGAACTGCTCCGGCCGTCTCCCTCAGATCGGGGGTGCTGTGTTTCCATCTCAGTGTCGGCCAGGATG
>NW_028073976.1:0-586 GCF_014824575.4 Sturnira hondurensis | reverse complement strand
GCATTGTTTTCAGTAGAAAATCAGAAGGAAGAACAGACATTCATGTACTCTGAAGTACCTTATTGGAACAAACCCCTTTGTGAATGCCAAAATGTAAAGCAGGTGAGCAGTTTACTTCTTTCCTGCAACTGAGTATCCCTGTGTTCTAACCACTGTGAAATGTTGGGAACTTGGGAAATCTCGGGGAATGAACAAGTTCCTTACAAAGCTTGTTTGAGGAAATGTCTGTCTGAAATGCTGTCAAACGTACTGCAGGCCACTGCTTTTTGAGTTACAGAAATGCAATGTTCTTTGAAATACTTCAACTTTTCTGGCAGTTCTGAGAAAGTGTTCTTGAACGAGAACACGTTTCCTCTTAAATGCTACACCAAAACATTCACCAATTCACTGGTTTCCACAGATAGGAATAATAGCCAATAGCCTGCTGTCTGTGGAATAGGGAAAAATTGTATAGCTTTCCTAGAGGAAAGCACATCAAAATGAAGATGTGGAAGTACGTATGCTATGTAGCAGACACTTTTGTGATGATGGCAACGAGCGGGAAAAGAACGTTTCATTTTTGGACACCTAAATCATATTTCTTAGA